>NC_069660.1:272106362-272406362 GCF_027244095.1 Hemicordylus capensis
ACCCTAATGGATTTGTCTGACTGGTCAGGAGGCTTCAAGTTTTACTAAACTGAGGTGGTGCTTTGTTGCAATTAGTCTGTATTCTACTTGCTGCTGGAAACACTGGCTATTAGGAGTCATTTCTCTCAAGAAAGCTGGAGCCATGCTGAGATGGTCTGCCAGAGAGTTATCCATTCCCTGCAAAAGAGACCATAGCACTCAAAATGGTTTATATTAGAGAACCTTTAATTAATAGCACACAGTTTAGGAAGCTAGGAACTGACCAGTCCAAAGTGAAGTCTGTTTTTCAAAAGTATACTATCAAGAAGACAGCATCTGGGTTAGTGGAATACATGCCAAAGGGGTGGATTTGCCATTCAAAGAAACATGTTGGAATACCATTTTCTTGATTTGGTGACCTAAAACTCCAGTTTGCTAGAGGATTGTGCCAACTTACATCTCACATACACTGAAAACACATAAAGGAAGAGGGAGTGAGGTCATACTCACTGTTCCCCCACACTTGTTCAACGTAACTTCTGAAAGATTCTGCAAACATACAAACACCATGTGTGTGGGCTCTGTATAAGTGATTGGGGGAATCCTGCAAACCCCTGCTTTTTTGCGGGAACCCTGAAAATCCTTGCTTTTTGCTGGGTTCCTGATCATTGTTGAGGGAGGGTAGGGTGCCTCCTTGTCTGAAGGAGGCAATGGTTAGACCGCTCCTTAAGAAGCCTTCCCTGGACCCCTTGGTGATGGATAGTTACAGCCCAATATCCAATCTCCCTTGGTTGGGCAAGGTGATTGAGAGGGTGGTGGCCAACCAGCTCCAGGGAGTTTTGGAAGAAACTAATTCTCTAGACCCATTTCAAACTGGCTTTATTGCTGGCTATGCGGTTGAGACAGCCTTGGTTGGCCTGATGGATGACCTTTACTCGGGAACCAACAGAGGGAGAGTGATTCTGCTGGTTCTTCTGGATCTCTTGGTGGTGTTCGATACCATTGACCATGGTATACTTCTGTATCCCCTGGGAGAGTTGAGGATAGGGGGCACTGCTTTGCAGTGGTTCCGTTCCTAACTCTTGGGTAGATTCCAGATAGTGGTGCCTGGTGACAGTTGCTCCTCAAACTGGGAGCTGTTATATAGAGTCCCTCAGGGCTCCATTCTGTCACCAATGCTTTTCAATATCTACATGAAACCACTGGATGAGGTCATCAGGGGGTTTGGTGCAGGGTGTTCATCCAAATGGCACTCATTCTCTAAATACCTGCCTACAGGCAGTAATGGACTGGATGAAGGATAACAAATTGAAGCTGAATCTAAACAAGGCGGAAGTGTTCATTGTGGAGGCTCAGAATCTGAGGGGTGAGTTAGGTCTTCCTGTGCTGGATGGGGTTACACTCCCCCAGAAGGAGCAGGTGCGCAGCTTGGGAATACTCCTGGACCCAGGCCTCACCCTGGTATCTCAGGTGAGGCCATGGCCACAAGTGCTTTCTATCAGCTTCAGCTGATTCGACAGTTGTGCCCATTCCTTGAAGAGAATGATCTCAAAACAGTGGTGCATCAACTGATAACCTCCAGGCTTGACTATTGCAAGGCACTCTACATGGCGCTGCCTTTGTACCAAGTTCGGAAACTTCAGTTAGTTCAGAATGCGGCAGCCAGATTGGTCTCCGGGGTAACCCGGAGAGACCCTATTATGTCTGTCTTGAAACAGTGACACTGACTGCTGATATGTTTCCGGGCAAAATACAAAGTGCTGGTTATTACCTCTAAAGCCTTAACAGCTTAGGTCCAAGTTATCTTAGAACATAAGAACATAAGAACAGCCCTGCTGGATCAGGCCCAAGGCCCATCTAGTCCAGCATCCTGTTTCGCACAGTGGCCCACCAGATGCCACTGGAAGCCACAGACAGGAGTTGAGGGCAAACCCTCTCTCTCCTGCCGTTACCCCCCTGCAACTGGTACTCAGAGGCACCCTGCCCTTGATGCTGGAGGTGGCCCACAGCCCTCCGGCTAGTAGCCATTGATAGACCTCTCCTCCATGAAGTCATCCAAACCCCTCTTAAAGCCATCCAGGTTGTTGGCTGTCACCACATCCTGTGGCAGGGAGTTCCACAAGTGGATCATGCATTGTGTGAAAAAGTACTTCCGTTTGTTGGTCCTAGACCTCCTGGCAATCAATTTCATGGAGTGACCCCTGGTTCTAGTGTTGTGTGAGAGGGAAAAGAATATCTCTCTCTCCACTTTCTCCACACCATGCATGATTTTATAGACCTCTATCATGTCTCCCCACAGTCGTCTTTTTTTTAAACTAAAAAGCCCCAGGTGTTGTAGTCTTGCCTCATAAGAAAGATGCTCTAGGCCCCTGATAATCTTGGTTGCCCTCTTCTGTACCTTCTCCAGTTCAACAATGTCCTTTTTAAGATGTGGTGACCAGAATTGTACTCAGTACTCCAAGTGTGGTTGCACCATAGTTTTGTATAAGGGCATTATAATGTTAGCCGTTTTATTTTCAGTCCCCTTTCTAATGATCCGTAGCATGGAATTGGCCTTTTTCACAGCTGCCGCACATTGAGTCGACACTTTCAACGAGCTGTCCAGCACAACCCCAAGATCCCTCTCCTGGTCCGTCACCGACAGCTCGGATCCCATCAGCATATACTTGAAGTTGGGGTTTTACGTCCCAATGTGCATCACTTTACACTTGCTGACATTGAACCGCATTTGCCATTTTGTCGCACACTCACCCAGTTTGGAGAGATTCTTTTGGAGCTGCTCACAATCTGTTTAGGATTTTACTACCCGGAAGAGTTTGGTATCATCTGCAGATTTGGCCACCTCGCTGCTTACCCCTGCTTCTAGATCATTTTTGAATAAATTAAAATCTCCGGGCCCAGTACAGATCCCTGGGGGACCCCACTTCTTACTTGCCTCCATTGGGAAAACTCTCCATTTATACCTACCCTCTGTTTCCTGTCTTTCAACCAGTTAGCAATCCACACATGTACTTGTCCCTTTATCCCATGATAGCTAAGTTTCCTCAGGAGTCTTTGATGAGGAACTTTGTCAAAAGCTTTTTGGAAGTCCAGGTAGACTATGTCAACTGGATCACCTTTATCCACATACTTGTTGACACTCTCAAAGAAGTCCAAAAGGTTGGTGAGGCAAGATTTACCTTTGCGGAAGCCATTCTGGCTCACTCCCGGCATGGCCTGTTCTTCTAAGTGCTTTACAATTTTATCCTTGAGGATGCTTTCCATCAGTTTGCCTGGAATGGACGTTAGGCTAACTGGCCTGTAATTTCCCGGATTGCCCCTGGATCCCTTATCCCTAATCAGTGTTACATTTGCTACTCTCCCGTCCTCTGGCACAGAGCCTGATTTCAGGGATAAGTTAAATATTTTGGCAAGGATGTCGGCAATTTCACATTTGAGTTCTTTGAGGACTCTTGGATGGATGCCATCTGGCACTGGTGATTTGTTAGGTTTCAGTTTTTCCAGACAGTTTAGAACATCATCCCTTGTCACTTCTATCTGGCTCAGCTCTCTAGCCTCCATCCCTAAAAAGCCTGGTTCAGGAGCAGGTATATGCTCAGTATCCTCTGCCGTGAAGACAGATGCAAAGAACTCATTCAGCTTCTCTGCAACCTCCATATCCTCCTTAATAACTCCTTTCACTCCCTCATTGTCTAATGGTCCAACTGCCTCCCTGTCAGGTTTCCTGCTTCTGATGTACTTAAAGAAGTTTTTGTTATTCCCCTTGATCCTTTTGGCTAAATGTTCCTCAAACTCTCTTTTTGCCTCCCTTATTGTCACCTTGCATTTCTTTTGCCAGAGTTTGTGTTCCTTTCTGTTCTCTTCATTTGGGCAGGCCTTCCAATTTCGGAAGGAAGTCTTCTTCCCTTTTATGGCTTCCTTGACGGTACCCGTTAGCCATGCTGGCATCCTCCTGGACTTAGTGGTACCTTTCCTCCTTTGGGGTATACAGTCTAACTGGGCTTCTAGTATTATGGTTTTGAGTAAACTCCATGCACTCCGGAGTGAAGTGACTCTCCTGAATTTCCCCCTCAGCTTTCTTTTCACCATACTCCTCATTTTGGAGAAGTTTCCTCTTCTGAAATTCAAAATATCTGTGTTAGACATCCTTGGTGATTCTCTCCCTGCATGTATGCTGAAATTGATGGCACTGTGGTCACTGTTCCCTAAAGGGTTGATGACACTGACATCACGCACCAGGTCCTGGGTGTCACTCAGATCCAAGGTCGCCTTCTCTCTGGTTGGTTCCATGACCAACTGTTCTAGGGCACAGTCATTCAGCGTATCTAGAAATTTGACCTCTTCGTCCTGAGAAGAGAGCGCCTTCTTTGCATGATCCCCACTGCATGTTAAGGTCAACTGAGGAGGTCCGTCTTCAATTACCACCGGTTTGTTTGGTTGCAACTCACAGGCAGGCTTTCTCTGTAGCTGCTCCTGGGCTATGGAATGCACTCCTGACAGAAATCCATAGTTTGAGTTCATTACTGTTTGGCCTCATTACTGTTTGGCCTGGCCTTCCAGGGTTTTTTAATTGCTGTAAACTGTTTTAAGTTGTTTTAAATGTTTGCCCTTGTTTCCTTGGGTTTTTTAGCTGTTTGAATGTTTAATTGGTTTTATTCTGTTTTTATAGTTTTGATTTTAATTGTTAATTGGTTTTAATTGGTTTTATCCTGTTGTAAACTGCCCTGAGCCATTTATCCTGTTGTAAACTGCCCTGAGCCATTTTGGAAGGGTGGTATATAAATCAAATAAATAAATTGAATGAATGAATGAATGTGTACAAGCCTACATTCTGGTTCTGTCCATATATAGGCTTTTTCACAAGATATGCAGAAAAGGCCTGTGCAAATTCAGATTTGAAAATTTGGGTTTAATCAAAAATTTCCCAAATCTGTCATCTGTAGCATCTGCATTTATTTATTTTTTTGAAAATCGAATTGGTAAAATCAGAATTCCCAAATATTGAAATTAATTTTGGAAATACTTCCAAAATTTTTAAAAAGTGAAAAGTGAATTTTTTTAAAAGTGAAAAATGTTCACTTTTACTGCAGAAGAGTGCTTCTGCAATGGGGAAAGAATTTTTTTAAAATAAAGTCAAAGGAATGTCATTTTTCCTCCACATGGGGGTCAAATTATGTTACAAGGATGGGCTTCAAATCCAAAACATTTTGTAAAGGTCTGGCTTGAAACAAGCCAGATTTCACAATTTGCAGCCATGCTTAACCCCCTCCCCCCAAAGAACCAAAATCAGAGGAGTGACCTATAGCTTTGGACCAGGGGTGGGGGAATACATAGGGTCCTTCCAATGTGGATTTCATGTGTGCCAGGTTTCACAACTGTATGCCCATGCATTTCAGAATTATAAAGGGAGCATACTGTTACTTCTATTCATGAGGCAAATGACAGATTCCTCCACATGCTATTGGAGTGATGGTGCAAGGAAAGTCTTCAATTTCAGAAGTTTTTGTAAAGTTCTAGCTTGAAACAAGGCAGATTGCAATATTTTTAGCCATTTTAAATAAAAATTTCAACATTCACCAAAACTCAGTGAATTGACCAAGTCTTTTCAGATTTACTACAAGAGGCCCTTGCCACATGTGTGGCAAGTTCCAAGGCTCAAGGGCCAAAGAGTGATTTTTGGTGATTTTTTTCAAAATTTCCCAATTGACCACTATGGAGAAAAATCCTAAATTATGTCAAAATCCAGATTTGGATTCCTAATCAATCTGATATCTGACATCTCCAGGGCCCATTAAATCGATATTGTCACATTCGGATCAGGTCAAATCTGAATCCGAATTTTCTGTATGAACGCAGGTCTAATGCAGAATATGCACAGGGAGGGGCCAAGGGCACAATCCCATTACTTTCCATGTATATTCAATGTATATTATTAGAATGTTTGTAGAGCCTTTGGGGAAAGTTGTTGACATGTCTTTAGAGTAGTATTGAATGAAAATCCATCTGTCATATTCAGACATTACATTCTAAGTGTGTACAAGCAGCTGAGCATTTGTACATGCTTTTGTAGGTGGGCTATTTGTCCAAGGGCTGTGCAGCCTCAAGGCAGTGGTGGCCTATCTGGGGTGGGGGTCAGGAACAAGCCACAACAAGTGCAGGTCATTCCCACTTTACTCACCCCACCCTGACTGACTCACTGCCCCTCGCCTTGCCCCACCATGGCATTTGGGAACAGGTCAAAAGACCAGACCATGTGCCTCAGGTTAATGACACAGTGGGGCAAGATGCGGGAGAGCAAGGCAGCCTGGAGGGAGGAGAGAGCAGTGAACCTCCTCCTCCTGCTCCATGCGTGTTTCCCTGTTTAGCTGCATGCTGGGTGGAGCTACAATTTAGAGTCTTCCATTGACACAGTTCCTGTTACATAGTTCTAACACTGCACAGAATATCAGTGCTGGTTCTGATCATTGCAAATACAGGGTATATGTGGCTGCAGTATTATTTTAAAGTGGCATCATGAACACTGATCACATGTAGGGCAGAATTTTCAGATATAGGTTGCATGTTAGCCAGCCTAGCGTAGTGTTTAGAGCATTGGACTAGGACTGGGAAGGCCCAAGTTTGAATCCCCATTCAACCATGAAACTCACTAGGTGACTCTGGGCCAGTCATGTATTTCTCAGCCTAACCTACATAACAGGGTTGTTGTGAGGATAAAAATAACCATGTACCATGAAAAAATAACCATGTTCCTCTGAGCTCCTCAGAGGAAGAGTGGGATATAAATGTAAAAAATAAAGAATAATACATGTGATCAATACCTAGTTGGCAAAGTGGAGTCCTCGGATGATGTGCCTTAACCCACTATACATTTGCTAGCTTTCTTTTTATGGCAGGACTGCTTTATTTTCACATGCAGAAATCAAGCAGATGAATATTTTTACAAAGCATGGAACTGAAGTGATAGGAAAAGCTTCTCACTTTGAATGTCTCCCCACACCCAGCCACCCACCCATGCAGCTGATGAGAAAGATACAATATCAGACAGTAGCAGATTAATTCCCCACTAGCTTCATGGTGTTGTTACCATGTTTGCTCACATGCATATATGCTTTTGTACCAACTTGTGGGAATTTACTCAAAACTGAACTTGCGAGTATGAATAATATATAGACTGCTGTCCAGAGAGTGATAAGACAACATTAGGGTATCCCAGAGGAGCAGCAGTCTCAAAGGCAAGGCTTTGAAAACAAGAAATACAGTTTAATTGTACAATATAGAGGCACGATGTGAAATGTGGTAGTTGGCAACCTCGGTACAGCTGCAGTTGTGCAGGGAGTGGTGAGTCCCAGGAGAAGAAAAGGAGGGATAGGGAGTGAGGGAATAAAGAGTAATAGCCTATTGGTTGGTTGGTGCTGGGATGTGGAAGAAAAGAGGCAGAGAAAAGAATGAGAATCAAGACCAGCTTTGATACCTGGGCCCAACTTGCTGTTTCGTACGTGATGCCAAAATCCGTGACTTCCACTGGGGAAGGCCTAGAGCACGAGTAGGCAACCTTGGTTCTCCAGCTGTTTATGAACTACAACTCCCATCATCCCCATAAGGGATTACCATAAGGCATAAAGGTTTGAGCACACAGATTTGAATATTGCTCCCCACCCTTGCTATTTTCCGCGGGTTTGGTTTTGTGCCTTTTATTGCCTTTGCCCCTTCATTTCCTACCTGTTTCTCCAATGGGACCCAAGAAGGCTAAATCTAAGACTGGGGAGCATCCCATCAGGCAACTACCAAAGCACCTGCCTCTCACCCTCAGGACATGGAGATCTGCAACTGGTTGGCCAGTGTTGTTCTTTGGTCTAACCTGCTGCAGTGCAGAGTTTGCAGGGGTGCTTGAGACCCCAATGGCATTGATATTGTTCAGCATAAAATCAACCATATCATTATTCAACATAAAATCTACCTGCTCTCACTGTGGGTGGTCTTTCATCTTCCATCCTAAAATTCTTCATTCTTATCCAAAGCATCTTTGTGCTGACATAATCCATTTGTCTGTTTTGAAAGCTGACCATTTTCCTTTCAACCTGCAGTGATGCTTGGCTAGTTTTTTGAGGAAATGTTGGGGTTGGGGACCAAATGAGTCTAAGAATCCCCTTGTGGCAGACACAGTGAGGTTTGGGGATTTAGTGAGGTTTGAGTCCGAACACAGTGTGGTTTGACACAATGAGATTTGAGTCTGAACTGGACTCAAACCAAACTGGGCATGTTTGGTTCTGGCACCCTGAACAACACCCACCCACCCCCAGTTCAGCTCAAATATCAGATGGTTCGGAGATTCTAGAGTTTTTTTAATTTTAATTTAACACTCACCTCCTGGGAGGGGGTGTTCTGCCACCACCATGGGCAGGTTCCAGAAGTTCCTCCTAACCCCCAATGGCTTCCCCCAGTCTCTCCCTGGTGGTTTTGGCCTATTTTCTGTCCTTACTGAGGTGGCAGTGGCCATTTTGGCTAGGGTGCATGTGCAGAGGCCTCAAAAATGGCCACCGTCACCTCAGCAAGGGCAGGAAGGTCCTGAAAATGAGCTGAAACAGCCCAGGAGAGACCGGGGGCACTGGGGATAGGGGGAACCACTGGAGGGGAGCCCAGCCAGGGAAGAAGGACCTCTTCTTCCCATGGTGGGGGTGGAAGACGTGGTGGCTCTGAGTCCCCACTGATCCCCACTCTGAGTCTCCACTGATCCCCCTTCTCAGTGTGACCTTGTCATCCACATGGTCCAAGGGTGAGGTGGAGGAGCTTGGGCAGGGTGATGATGATGTCATTCCTGTTGTCCCAAGTGCTTTGCAGCCATGGACAGCAGAGTGGGGTCAAGGTGGACAACCAGCAGGCCCAGTAGTGCTGACAGCACCCAAGTGGTCCAAGACCACTGGCAGCAGTGTTTAGGACCACTTTGCAAGCTGTCAAGGTGACCCTACATGTGCTGCCTGCATCCACTGAGGGGGACAGGTCAGCAGCAGGGGAGAGGATGCCAAGCACCTGGGGACGTTATCAGTGTAGAGACACATCAAATAGCACCATCCTCCTGCTAGTGGTGCTAGGCTTCTTTCTGTGTCCTCTACTAGTGGTGGCAAGGGACGTGTTCCTGCTCCTGCTCCCAAGCAGGGTACGTTGCCTGTCACACAGTGGCTATGTATAGGGGGAAGCAGTCTGGTCAACCAGAGGCATGTCTCCTTACTGCACCATTGGGGAGATGATGGCTCTGGACAACGAGCCCTTTCAGATGGTGGAGAATGCTGGCTTCCACTGGCTGATACAGCTTCTTGTCTACAAGTCCAAAATCCCAGCTGGATTCTGCTGCATGTGGAGCTGCTAGACAACAACCACACATCTGATGAGCTGTCAGTGGTCATGGTCACCAGGTGGAGGAATGGCTATTTGGGAGGCCAAACCTCTGCAGGGGCTTCATGGTCACTGACAATGGTGCCAAAGTGCTGAGGGCAGCAGGCCAGCTGGAGTTTGTGTCCATAGACTGTATGGAACATACTCTTTACCTGGTTGCACCTGGCATCAAGGAGGTCTGGGGCTCATGCCCCCCAGGGCTGCTGCTGCTGCCATGGCTGCCCTTATGGTTGCAAGATCACAGCCTATTTTCACTGCAGTGATAAGGCTGGGAAGATGCTCCAGGAGCAGCGGTATGGCTCAGCCTACCTTCTCACATCATCCCAGGGGATGTTAAGACACGGTGGAACTCTACTTTGCCCTTGCTCCACCACCGGCAGGAGCAAGAGACAGCTATCCAGGCCCTGATGGGAAACTGTGGCTTGGGAGTGTGTGACCTGTCCACTGTGGACTGGAAGCTCATTTCTGAGCTGGTCTTTATACTTGTGCCATTCTTCCTTGTAATGAGCAGCTTGTGTGCCAAGAGAGAAGCTTTGAGCCAGGTTTGCCTGCTGCTCTAATCCTGTAGAAGATGATGGGCATGCTCCACAGGTCAGCTGAGGACTGGAGCTGTGGAGCAGCCTCAGCAAGAGGTTGGGTCACTTGGCAGAGCATGTCTGAGCCTGCCTGTGTAACCCAACCATGAAGGGCAGTGCAGTCACTCCTATCATGCTGCCCAAATGGAGCGCTCTCCTGGTTAAAGAGGTGCATCAGGTAGAGGAGAGGAGGCTGGGTCAGAACCAGGAGGAGGTTGCTGGAGTGCCTCCTTTGTGTTTGCAGTCCATGCCCAGCATCAGCACCAGCACCATTTCCCGGTCCAGCAGAGTGGTGTCCCTGGCAATGCCAATGCAACCAGTGGTGCCACCCATTTGTTCCACCCTGTGGTTCAAGGGCGGGGGGACTTGGCACCTTGCTAGGGGTAAAGGAGGCACCGACTGCTCCCTGCAGTGGTGCCAAGCAGAGTGTTACATAGGAACATAGGAAACTGCCATATACTGAGTCAGACCATTGGTCTATCTAGCTCAGTATTGTCTACACAGACTGGCAGTGGCTTCTCCAAGGTTGCAGGCACGAATCTCTCTCAGCCCTATGTTGGAGAAGCCAGGGAGGGTTCTGCTCTTGAAACCTTCTGCTCTTCCCAGAGCGGCTTCATCCCCTGAGGGGAATATCTTACAGTGCTCACACATCAAGTCTCTCATTCATATGCAACCAGGGCAGATCCTGCTTAGCTATGGGGACAAGTCATGCTTGCTACCACAAGACCAGCTCTCCTCTCCCTGTTCTACAGTACTTGCAAGAACCAGGGGTGGAAAATCCTGAGATGGAACTTGCTCAGTTTTGGGCAACACAGCATCACCAAGTCTGGCCAGACTTGGCAGCAGTTGCTGCTGACAGCTCCTCTCTTGCCCCCTGACCAGTGTCCAGAGTGAGAGGATGTTCTCCATGGCGAGGGATGTGGTGACACCCCACTGCTCATGTTTGGATGCGGGCTTGGTGGAGCAGCTGGTCTTCCTGAAGGTCAACCTCCCCCTACTCGGCTGCCCCAACTGGATGTGGAGGATGAGTGCAACACCACCCGCTGCAATATCAGCTCACCTTATCCAACCCAAATGTGGCACAGTCTGCCCATTAGTGCTGCTGACACATGCAGACACACATGCCCACAACTGGCTCATAATGATGGACTGGAACCCCAGGGCCAACACCCATTGAAGGCTGTTGTGGAGCATAGGTGTTGTTGTTGTTGTTGTTTGGCTTTCTGGCTCTGGTTGGCTTGTGTTGGCACTGCTAGGCTTGTGAGGATGGGTAGTGCAGGGCCAGCTCCATCAGAGGCTGTGGTACAGCATCCAGCATAGGGTGGGTTTTTTTTCGGCTTGCTGGCTGGCTTTTGTGTTGGTTACTTTGGTTGGTTGTTGGTTGTTTTGTTGCTGTTGTTAGCTCTCTAGCAGCACAGCCAAACAAACACACACACCACACACATAAACACACATTGATCCATGTGAGTCTAGACTGGTTCCTTGCCATGTGGCAGCCTGCTGTTGCTTTTTGGCCTGTTCCAGGAATGCAAGGAAGTTGTGTCGGGACTGCTGGAGTCAGCAGGGCCTGACACCAGTCTGCCCTTCACTACAGATATGTGGACCAGGTGTAGTGCGATGCAGGCTGTTTTCCTGTCCCTCACTGAGCACTGGTGGGGCCAGGAGAGAGAGGGGACAACATCTGCTGCTGGTGGTAAGGCCAGCATATCCCATACTGCGAAGCCCAGGTAGCCTGTGCTGCATGTGGAGCCACTGGACACAGATGACACCTCATGTGTGGTGGCCATGTGTGTCCGGCTGCTGTGTGCAGGCTGATGGGTGAAGCCTTGAATCTGCACCCGGAATTCTGAGTGGCACAGCATAGTGTCTGAAAAAGTGGCGGGGTGGCAGAGGAGCAGGTAAAATCCTGCTTGAAGGTACCACTCCCCACCCTGTTGAAACATTTGTGCACATTCCTTGCATGCGCATGCACATGCACACACACACACACACACACACACACAGGCCCATGATGAGTCTAGACTGGCTCCCTGTGTCAGCCTGCGGGCTGTCAGCCAGGGCCCAGCCCTACCTGAGGCCAAAAAGAAGAAAGATGACTTCTCATGTAGTTTTCTTTTTTCAATCTAAGCATACACACAATTCAATTCTGCTTGCTTTTGCTGGATCTCAGCACATTGGACTGTGGTCTGTTTTGGCAGTCTAACTATGTGTATTCCGCATGTACACTCACATTCAGGGGCACCTGGTGTGAAACAGGATGCTGGACTAGATAAGCCTTGGGTGTGATCCAGCTGGACTGTTACAATGTTCATTTGTGCAAAGGGTGCTGCCTGCTGCTGCTGTTGCTATGCAATAATTGTGTGGAAAGTAACTTGTGGCATTGGCGATGATGTGTTGTTGGGCAATGGGCAGGGCACTGTGGCTGGCACAGAATCTGGGTCAGTGATTTGTTATTGGTCTACTTTGCACTGTGTTTTGTGGGAGAATTCCTTTTTTAAAAAAAGTGTGAACTTGCACACATTATTCCATACGGTTCTACCATAGGGAAAACTGGGAAACAAACTGGCCCATTTTTTGCCTAGGGAAACCAAAACAGGTTAGGTGGTGTGTCATGATGGGTGCTATCTACCACCCAACCCACAAAGAAATTGGGCAATCGGGCTATGTTAAATGAGTTTTTGAATTTTTCAGGGTCAATGGGCCAAGGGGTGGCCTGCTGACAACCCCCCAAAATTCAAACATTCATTAAAAATAACCTAATTGCCTGATTGCTTTGTGAGTTGCATGGTAGATAGTAGGGATGTGCACCAATCAATTCTTTCAATTTGATTTGAGCTTGAATCGAATCAGCCAGATCCATTTCGAGCTCGAATCTGAACACACACCCCGCCGCAATTTGGATCTGAATTAATCTGAATCTGAATCCAAATAAATTTGGGGGGAAAGGGGTTCTGGGGGCAGCAGAGTAGGTTATGTGGTAGAGCCCAATGGGTGACAGCTACCACCCAAATTTAAAAGAAATTGGCCAAAGGGGTGATATTTAACAATTTTTTGAAGTTTGCACATTTTAATTTTTTTCCATAGGGAATAATGGGGATTTCAGTGGCCCCATAATTCTGTGTGGGTGGTGCCAGCATGGCCCAAAGTGGGTTGTGGTGTAGTGTACATGGGGTGCCAACCACTGCCCAAACCACCAGCCCATGGGGTACTGGGTTCTTTTCTTTTCTTTTCAATTTTTGAGGTGTTCCGAGTGGATTCTTTTGTCATCATTCATTTTGCACCAAAGAATGCACTCAGAACATCTCAAAAATTGAAAATAAGAACAGAACCCAGTACCCCATGGGCTGGTGGTTTGGGGGGTGGTTGGCACCCCATGTACACTACACCACAACCGGCCACTGGGCACTATCATCCAACCCACTGTGGCACTCCTAGGCATCACCCACAGGCAGAAATGGGCACTCGTGTCCCATTGTCCCCTATGGGTGGTGCAGCGCATTTCAATAACAATAACATATATTTATATACCACTTTTAAACAAATGTTTCCACACCACATCCACTCTGTCCCCCTCCCCCACCAACAGAAATACAATTGATCTACAAAACAGTGCAAAACAACGAAATGCACTGCCCATCCCCTGCCCCCCCCCCAAATGCAGGATAACAGCAGCAGCCAGCAACCAGCAAACAAGTGTGATAGCACAGACTACTAGGACCAACATCAAATGCCCTCCCTCCCCCAAGCATTTCATAAACAAGAACACAACACCACCACTACACATCTGCAAAGCTGAGACCTGTGTGTGTTGTTTTGGCACCCAGACTTAAGCGGATTAAGTTCAGATCCCTGGATACAAAACAGGGCTGACAGTGGCACAAGAAGGTTACTCGCCCCCACCTCCCACCCACACAAGTTTAAGAGAGTGATGAGACAACAACGGCCAGAGGTGCACCTAGGTAATTTTGGAGCCAGGGCCTTTGGAGGCCCCCCTTCCCTATAAATTAAGCATTATCATGCTCCACCGGGTGACCACACCACCCAGAACAGACTAAAGAGGATTTAGGGGGCTCCAGGGGCTGAGGAGGCCCTGGACTTCGGCCCTGAAGTCCAGGGGTAAGAACGCCTCTGACAACGGCACACATTTCAACAACAAAATGCTGCAACGGAACGGAGCCTGTGGCAACAAGAGAACCTATTATAATGCAAACAATCTAGTTTGAATAAAATGATTATTTTTATTATTATTTTATTTAACACATTTTTATACCGCCCAAAATGCAAGTTCTCCAGGCTATTTACAACAAAACAATAAAAACAACCAATAAAAAGATTAAAACATTTCAACAATTAAAATCTAAAACGTTAAAACTATTAAAAACACAATTAAAACAATTATCTAATCAAAAGCCTGGGTGAACAAATACATCTTGACTGCCCTTTTATTATTATTATATTATTATTATTATTATTATTAATAATAATAATAATAATAATAATAATAATAATAATAATAATTCGATTTCTATACCGCCCTTCCAAAAATGGCTCAGGGCAGTTTACAAAGAGAAATAACAAACAAATAAGATGGCTCCCTGTCCCCAAAGGGGACACATTCTAAAAAGAAACATAAGACACACACCAGCAACAGTCACTGGAAGTACTGTGCTGGGGGTGGATAGGGCCAGTTACTCTCCCCCTGCTAAATAAAGAGAATCACCACGGTAAAAGGTGCCTCTTTGCCCAGCTAGCAGGGGCCACCAGTTAGCAGGGGCCTTTTAAAAATTGTAAGAGATGGGGAGGCTCTTATTTCAGCAGGAAGTGTGTTCCAAAGCCTTGGGGCAGCAATGGAGAAGCCCCGTCCCTGAGTAGCCACCAGAGGAGCCAGTGGCTTCAGATGATTATGCTTCTTGAACACAAGTCACAATATGACTCAATCTTCATTGCAAAGATGCCAAACACAGAGAACCTGTGCCCATTAATGAGGTTACCAAAATACAGGTACAGGCACAACAACAAACCAAGGCACTTGAATTAAGTGCATACATATACTGGTAGTGATTATTAGTGATGGAGAAAAAAATAACATTTACCTGTGCGCATTGTGCAAAAGGGTTAGGGTTAGGGTTGTGTTTTGCCTTGGCCTCAGAATGTTATGCCCTCTGTGTGACAGACAGGCTGACACATGAGAGGCCAGCAGGAGCAAGCTCATCCTTGGCCACGTCTGGGGCACTGGAGAAGTTGAGGTGGTGGGGGGAGATGTGTGTGTGTGTGTGTGTGTGTGTGTGTGTGTGTGTGTGTGTGTGTGTGTGTGTTGCTTCAGTCACAGTCCTTCCATGGGCGGGGGGGGGGGGGACAGCAATGTAAAGTTGTATACCAACATTAAAGAAACAAGTTGCAAAGCCATATTACAAATTCAAATAAAGAATTCAAATCATCATCATCGATCATATATCATATTCACCATTCATATCGGCATCAAATAATCAATGAAATCAATCCATATCAGCATGCAAGTACTTCCCAGCAAAAAAACCCAGACAAACCCTCCTGCCTGCCTGCCCCACCACACCACAGCCTCTGACAGATGGGCCGTGCTACTGGGCCATGGTGGCACTAGTCCACCATCCATTTGAAAATCCCTCCATCTGCCTCCCCACCACCACCTTTGGCTCTTCCCCCTAGTCAATGCTGGCACAGTTACCTCTGGCAACACAATATTTGAATGGAAACAAGCCAATCTGGAACAAAGGGGGATTTGCCAGCCAATCATTCATACTTGCAAGTCACCATTCTGAAGCTTGGAGGGTGGGATTTTCAATTTTTTTTGCAGGGAAACAAAATGGAGAGCAAGAGAGATCGTCACAAAATGGAGATCCAAATCTCCAGATCTTTTCGGGTCCAAATCAGGGTGATGTGTTTTGGACCCGAATCTTGGCAATTGAGCACAGGGGCGATTTGTTATGTCTACATATTGCCTGAAATAGCTAGATTTCATTTTGTACCCGAATCAGTTTGCACATCCCTAGTAAGTAGCACCCATCATGACATACTGCCCAACCCATTTTGGTGTCCCTGGGTGCTACCCACAGGAAATAATGGGCCACACTCCCATTATTTCCTATGGTGAATCACTAGAACTGGTTTTACACTGGTGCGAATGTATACCAAACCAGTGGCCAGATCCAGTCCAGTTAGAACTCAAACTGAACAAGGAAAACCAGTTTTGTGCACACCTCTAACGCAGATGCTCTTCCCAGAGCAGACCCATCCCCTAAGGCAGGCATCCCCAAACTGCGGCCCTCCAGATGTTGCTGAACTACAACTCCCAGCATCCCTAGACACAATTTTTTGTGGCTGGGTATGCTGGAAGTTGTAGTTCAGCAACATCTGGAGGGCCGCAGTTTGGGGATGCCTGCCCTAAGGGGAATATCTTACAGTGCTCACATGTAGTCTCCCATTCAAATGCAAACCAGGGCAGACCCTGCTTAACAAAAAGGACAATTCATGCTTGCTACCACAGGACCAGCTCTCCTTCCATTGTCTCTATCAGGGTTGGTTATCAAGAGAAGCAATCAGGCTTTTGCTGATCCCCTGCTCTGAGCTTTATGGTCACTTATCTGAAGTTTGGGGAAAGGATTTTACATCCTAGCCCACGGCCTTCAGTTAGCACCTCACTGTGAATAGGGCTGAGTTTATACCCGCTGCAGATAGGAGGTTCTTATTAATTATTATTTAACAAAGCTGCATCTGATTTAACCCAATCTTTGCTTCGCATCTTTCTTGGTGCGGAGCCAACTTCTGAGGACCTGGGTCTTTATGTGATTGGGAGCATTTTAATCACACCAGCATAACACTTTTTGAGCGGCTGCTCTGGTGTTGTTAAAACCTCTCTCCCAAATTATGTCAGTGGGAGGCCTCTTACATAACTACTGCCATTGTGGTTCCCAGCAGCAATCACACCACAAAGGTAAGTTTTGTCAATCACCCTATTTCAATAAATGGTAACTCAAATGTATGGGGGAAAAGAAAAAAAGAGGTTATCAGTCAGAATTCTTAAAAAATTTTCAGTTATGTATATTTTAATCAAGATAGTTTCATTCATATCCTTCATAAAACAGTGTCACAAACAATGAACAATAGCAATACATGCCCACCCACTCCAAATTTACCATAGTCTGAAACAGAGGAAAGACAAGGTATAGGCAATGCACTGAAACACTTTATAGGGCTTGTCCAATATGTACTTAATACAGCACAGAAAATGCAAATAGAAGCTAAATAAATGCACCTGATATTATACATCATTTGCAGTTTTATTGCATGGACAAATTATTTGTTATTCTTTGTCTTCTTTACTAGCTATTTCCTACAAGGAGCCAAGCCTTTCCCCAGCCATTCACTTCAGTTTATGACCTTTCATTTGTCTTGCCATGGAAACGTTTAACAGTCAGTGCCACCAAAAACAAACAACAACAAAAAAAAACCTGAGGGCAAAACTTGGCCACAACTAGGTCCTGATAAAACCAAAGTGGGAACTAAATTAGGTGTGAAATGAAGCTTGAGCCTATGTATATTGTTGACTCAAAAATGTCCCTCAGAGTCAGGGGATTTTGTCCCAGGTGAGTTGAGTGTTCATGGGATTGCAGGCCTTAGTTCCATCCCATTGCTTTCAGTGGGACTTGATTGTGACTAACTTTTACAAGATTGTGCTCAGTCATTTTCTTTTTTTCCTTAGTTTTCAGATGTAAGCTGCCATGACTAATTGGTAGTTTTTTCACCCCTTCCTGCTGTGTGGATGATATTGGGTTTAAAAAAAACCTCTCATATACCCACAGAAAAAAAGTTCCATTTTAGATTTTTTATATATATACCAAAGCACAGGTGCTTTAGATACATCTAATTACAGAAGTAATTAAAGTTATTACCTTACCTGTTTATTCAAGGGCACAAGGACTTCTAATGGGAACAAATCAAGATATAAAGACTTGCTGTCAATTAGCCCTGAAGGCTTGAGGAGATAATGAAGGAAGGCAGGAGTTGAGTTACAGTTCTGTACAATAACAAAAATAGTAATTCAGCACCTCTTACTTTTCCTGGAACAAGCCCAGCAGCTCAGGAGAAGAAAGACAAGAAGATTACCTGAGTAATATGATCTGAAGAGTACCAGAGAATAATGGCGTCCTCCCCCAACCTTGTCTATGGTAGAGCCAACAAAAGATGGGACTGCTACAAATATAAGCCTATCAATGTGAGGACAGCAAAACTGTTCAGTTTCTTGTCACAGATCCTGTCAATTCAGCGGGGGCCAGAGAAGGACATTTGAAATGTGACTCTTCCGTGGGCAGTGTGCTTCTCTTCAGCTCTTGTCTTAGTAAAATGGCATGACATGACTAACACGACTCTCACAGGGATGTAATTTAGGACCAACCGTACAGTGAAAATATCATTTTTTGTCAGATTCTTTCTTAGATGGTCTGCTTCTATTAAAGTAAGGAAAGAAGAACTATGGCAACTGCAGGGCAATATAAGTGCTTTACTCAGGAGCATCTGAGTTACTTTGATCATTAATGCATTCCTAATGGATTCAAATAGGCTGTGGCCTATACACTTAAAACATTCCCTTTGGATTTACTTTTGATCATAAAACTATTATAGCATCCATACTTATGTTTGGGGATAAAATAATGTCTAGACCATTTGCATGTTTCCGCCCAACTGGCAGTTCAAAATGCATACCATTGAATAAGGGTAATAATTTGCACATTTTTAATCTTAGATGGAGAGCATTCCCTGCTCTGTTTTCATTCACTTAAAATATGTTCAAAAACGCATTAAAGTGCCAGATAGGCTTTTTAATAGAGCTGAAAGGCCATGTATTTTGTTTCTGATCACCATATGTTTTATTATTTAGATTTTAATAGTTCTACTTCCGGACAAAAATAGAAATACAAAACAACCCTTTTCCAAAAGCATCTATTAAACAAAGTGTGCCAACGCTCAAAATATTTTCCCCTTTATCTTTTTCTAGTGGTGAGAAAATATTATGTAGGCATGCCTTGAATTTTGTTTTAATTACACATTAAGGGCACAACCCAGAAGAGTTTGAAATCAATGGAACTTAAGTGCACTTAACTTTCTCTAGATTCAGATATAATTGTAAATAATCAAATCTCAAGGGAGCTGGGGAGAGGAGATTTTAGCTCAGTAATAGGAATTCCATTTTAGGAACTTCTTACTTATGAAACGCCTGCCAGTCCTCCAATTTCATGATTTCATATTTCTAAGGGTGGGTTCACTGACTACCAGCCCCTGGGACAAATCAATTCCAACCAGCTCATTAGTAAGGACTTCTCTGTTTCCATTCTGTCTTAACTTCTAGTAGTTTCCTTTGATTTCCATTTTGCTCTCTTCCACTGCAAATCTCAGATTTCCCAACTACCACCCCCCCCTCTCTCTCTCACACACACACACACACACCATAATACAAGTGCCTGTGTCTTTTTATTATGGGTGGAGAGAGAAAACAGCATTCTATTATGTTATTTCAGCTGACTCCACTAGGGGTGTGCACGAAACTTAAAACATTCCCTTTAGATTTACTTTTGATCATAAAACTATTATAGCAAGCATACACATTTCTGGACATTTTTTACTCATTCCAGGCCTCTTTGTGCTGCCGGCAGCCATTTTGGAGGCTGCTGCACATGCGTACTGACCATTTTTGTGGCCGGGTAGTGTCCTGGCCATGCAGATGGCCGGTGTGCATGTGTGGCAGCCTCTATAATGGCCACTGCCTGCACAAAGAGGCCCAGAACAGGCCCAAAACAGACTGAAATGGGCCATTTGAGATTGGGCAGAGGCTGCTGGGGAGGGGAACATTAGGAGAGCCCCCCATGGCAGCATCACCCAATGCCCCACATGGCTGGTAAGTCCGCCATTTTTATTATTACTATTTTTTTTAAAAAAATCCAGACTGGCCCCAAACCAGCCCAGTTCAAGTACGAGCTGGCTTGACCTCGAGCCAGCAGTCACATCCCTAGACACCACCACCACAACAACCACCTTCTGTGGCTTCTTAAAGCTTTCTGTTTTCACTGTTCCTGTTAGAAGGGACATTACACTCAGAATCGCCAGCTCTGCAAGTATGTCAGTTTTTAAAAAACAAATTCATGGGGAAATGGCAAAGATATGAGGAGTAAAAGTTGAAAAGCAGACATGAAACCTCAAGACTACAGTTAGGATTTTCCTAGAGATCTGAAGGCTGGAAATAGTGGGGGCAGGCAGTGTTTGGTGTTTTCATTGTGGTTCGGGGGGGGGGGGGAAGGGTTTTCTTTGAGTCCCCCCCCCACCAGGCCTTCACATCTCTAGTCTTCCCCTGTCCACTTGAGGCATGCCTTCAACTCCTGTCTGTAGGCTTACAGCAGCATCTGGTGGGCCACTGTGCAAAAGAGGATGCTGGACTAGATGGGACTTAGGTCTGATCCAGCAGGGCTGTTCTTATGTCCTTATGTAAAATGGGAATTTCCCCCCATAACAAACTAGGATAGCACAGACTGACTCAATTTCTTCAGGAAAGGTCTCTTTTGGCAGTCTGTCTTCCATAAGAATCACTTTCATGGATTGTTGAAATAAATACATTTTGAATTTCTATAAATTAAGAATAAGAACATAAGAAAATAAGAACAGCCTTGTTGGATCAGGCCCAAGGCCCATCTAGTCCAGCATCCTGTTTCACACAGTGACCCAACAGATGCTGCAGGAAGCCTACAGGCAGGAGTTGAGGGGACGCCCTCTTTCCTGCTGTTACGCCCTTGCAACTCAGAGGTATCCTGCCATTGAGGCTGGAGGTGGCCTATAGCCCTCCGACTAGTAGCCATTGATAGACCTCTCCTCCATGATGTTATCCAAACCCCTCTTAAAGCCATTCAGGTTGTTTGCTGCCACCACATCTTGTGGCAGAAAATTCCACAAGTGGATTATGTGTTGTGTGAAAAAGTACTTCCGTTTGTTGGTCCTAAATTCCTGGCAACCAATTTCATGGGATGACTCTCGGTTCTAGTGTTATGTGAGAGGGAGAAGAATTTCTGTCTATCCACTTTCTCCATACCATGCATGACCTCTATCATGTCTCCCTGCAGTTGTCTTTTTTCTAAACTAAATAGCCCCAGGTACTGTAGCCTTGCCACATAAGAAAGATGCTCTAGGCCTTGATCATCTCGGTTACGCTCTTCTGCACCTTCTCCAGTTCTACAGTGTCCTTTTTCAGATGTGGTGACTAGCATTATACGCAGTACTTGAAGCTTTGTATAAGGGCATTATAATATTAGCATTTTTATTTTCAATCCCCTTCCTAATGATCCCTAGCATGGAATTGGCCTTTTTCACAGCTGCCGCACAATGAGTCGACACTTTCAATGAGCTGTCCACCATGACCTCAAGATTCCTCTCCTGGTCAGTCACCGACAGCTCAGATCCCATCAACGTATACTTCAAGCTGGGGTTTTTCATCCCAATTTGCATCACCTTACACTTGCCAACATTGAACCGCATTTGCCATTTTGTCGCCCACTCACCCAGTTTGGAGAGATCCTTTTGGAGCTCCTCACAATCTGTTTTGGATTTTACTACCCAAAAGAGTTTGGTATCATCTGCAAATCTGGCCACCTCGCTGCTTACCCCTACTTCTAGATCATTTCTGAATAAATTAAAAAGCACACGTCCCAGTACAGATCTTTGGGGGACCCCACTTCTTACTTACTTCCATTGTGAAAACTCTCCATTTATACCTACCCCCTGTTTCCTATCCTTCAACCAGTTAGCAATCCACACATGTACTTGTCCCCTTATCCCATGACTGCTAAGATGAAGAACTTTGTCAAAAGCTTTTGGGAAGTCCAGGTATACTATGTCAACTGGATCACCTTGATCCACACACTTGTTGACATTCTCAAAGAACTCCAAAAGGTTTGTGAGGAAAGATTGACCTTTGCAGAAGCCATGCTGGTTCTCTCCCAACAGGGCCTGTTCTATGTGCTTTAAAATTTTATCCTTGAGGATGCTTTCCATCAATTTGCCTGGAAAAGACGCTAAGTTAATCAGCCTGTAATTTCCTGGATCGCCCCTGGATCCCTTTTTGAAAAATCGGTGTTACATTTGCCACTTTCCTGTCCTCCAGTAGAGATCCTGATTGTAGGGATAAGTTATATATTTTAGCAAGGACGATGACAATT
This sequence comes from Hemicordylus capensis, assembly GCF_027244095.1. Classification (NCBI taxonomy): domain Eukaryota; kingdom Metazoa; phylum Chordata; class Lepidosauria; order Squamata; family Cordylidae; genus Hemicordylus; species Hemicordylus capensis. The sequence goes on from NC_069660.1 coordinate 272,128,540, forward strand.
TCACATTTTTGAGTTCTTTGAGGACTCTTGGATGGATGCCATCTGGCCCTGGTGATTTGCTAGTTTTAGTTTTTCCAGACAGTTTAGAACATCATCTCTTGTCACTTTTGTCTGACTCAGTTCTTTAGCCTCCATCCCTGAAAAGCTTGGTTCAGGAACAGGTATATGCTCAGTGTCCTTTGCTGTGAAGATGGAGGTAAAGAACTCATTTAACTTCTCTGCAACCTCCATATCCTCCCTAATAATCCCTTTCACTCCTTCATTGTCTAATGGTCCAACTGCTTACCTGGCAGGTTTCCTGCACTAATGTATTTAAAGAAGTTTTTGTTATTCCCCTTGGTGCTTTTAGCTAAGTGTTCCTTAAACTCTCTTTTCACCTCCCTTATTGTCACCTTGCATTTTTTTTGCCAGAGTTTGTGTTCCTTTCTGTTCTATTCATTTGGACAGGCCTTCCAATTTCGGAAAGAAGATTTCTTCCCTTTTATGGCTTCCTTGACTTTACCTATTAGCCATGCTGGCATCCTCCTGGACTTAGTGGTACCTTTCCTCCTTTTGGGTATACAATCTAAGTGGGCTTCTAGTATTGTGGTTTTTAGTAAACTTCATGCACTCTGGAGCAAAGTGACTCTCCTGATTTTTCCTTTCAGCTTTCTTTACACCATACTCATCATTCTGGAGAAGTTTCCTCTTCTGAAATTCGAGTGTCTGTGTTAGATTTCCTTGGTAATTCTCTCCCCACATGTATGCTGAATTTGATCACACTATGGTCACTGTTCTCTAAAGGGTCAATGACACTGACATCACATACCAGGTCCTGGTTCCACTCAGGATTAAGTCCAAGGTCTCCTCCTCTCTGGTTGGTTCCAAGACCAACTGTTCTGGGGCACAGTCATTCAGCGTATCTAGAAATTTGACCTCTTTGTCATGACCTGACTGTGAATTTATCCAGTCTATGTGTGGGTAATTGAAGTCACCCATTACACTGCCCTGCCTCTCCTTGACGCCTCCCTGATTTCCTCCTGCGACTCCCAGTCACTGTCAGTGTTTTGATCTGGAGGGCATATGCCTAGTGTGGTCATAACAGGGGTGTAACTATAATAGGGCAAGGGGAGACAGTTGTCTGGGGGACCACTGCCTTGGGGGTCCCCCCAGAGGCAAGTCACATGACTGACTCCCCCAGCCATGCACCTGCCCGTGCTTCCTACGGTTGTATTCATCCTCCAAAACTGATGTGAGTGTTAAGACCAGGAGCTACCAGAACAGCATGTCTTTCTCTAGTACTATTAAATGACTTGCATCTTTCACAATTTACAAAACCTTTAAAAAAATAATTTAGGATGATGTTCTATTGTGGCACAGAGGTGTATGTATATGTGTGTGTGTATGCTTTTTGTTACCACTAATCAGCCTCACTTAAGATTTCTTTGCTTCATGAGCTGAGTTTCAGTGAGGGGGGACCCATTTTAAAATCTTGCCTCTGGGCCCACTCCAGCCATGCTACGCCCCTGGGTCAGAATGTTCATGAGGAGAAAAAGGCAGCGAGGAATGGAGTGAGTGGGCAGAGAAGGCAAGAAGGAGTAACTAGTCTCTGCCTTTGTTGCCCTGGAAACAGCTGTGAAGAGCTACTGAATGGGCTGACTGATGAAATCTTTCCCTCCTCCCAGAGAAGGTCTTGAAAGGCTAGTCATCACAGCTGAATGGTTTAATTCATGTCTCTGAAGTAAATAGAAGAACAGGCTCAGTCACTTAGGCCTCACTTCTTACTTCTGGCTGCTTCAGTTTTGCTTCATTTTATCTCAAAAGTGATAGGCCTCAGTGTTCCTATAAGCCGTTAACCACCCTCCACCTCACAAAGGAAATGGGCTGCTGAGTTCCTTGTAAGGGCCAGGGGGCCCAGGACTTTTATTTATTTATTTTTATGTTTTTAAATTGTTGCATTGTTTTAACTTCTTTATGTGTTTTAATTGTTTTTATGTTAACCACCCACAGACAAAGGTTTGGGCGGTATAGAAGTTTAATGAATAAATAAATAAATAATATAAATATTTTATTTATTTATTTATTTATTTGGTTTATATACCACCCTTCCAAAATGGCTCAGGGTGGTTTACAACAGGATAAAAACAATTAAAACCATTTAACAATTAAAATCAAAACCCATGGTCTTTTAACAGTTGTGTGACAGGCAAACACTTAATACGTATAATTTTGGTTAGCACATGAGGGTACAAGCAGCACCTGTACTTCAGCTGCTTGACAGCCAGACTTGAAGCAAGCAATGCAACTATTAAAAAACACAAACCTATATTAAATATCTGCTATATTTCCCATTTTAGCCTACTTTCTATTAGTCTTATGAGATCACCCAGCATTATATGTCTCTGTCCAGGTGTCTGTTCGTGTGTGTGTCCCTCCCATCAGCTTTGGAATGCCTGGACCAATATGAACCAAATCGGGTAGAGTGGTAGGGACACATAGGGAGATCTCAACGGTTTTATTTGTGATGATGTCCTCCACCCCAATTCAAGATGGCGGACACATATACTTTTGAGGTGCAAATGGGCTAACTTGTGAACCGCCTGATTTGAACCAAATTTGCTACAGATGTAGGGACACCTAAGGATGCCTCAGTGGTGTAGTTTGTGATGATGTCATTCACCCCAATTCAAAATGGCAGATGTGTGAACATTTGAGGTGCAAGTGGGGTAACTTGTGGGTTGTTTAACCAATTTGAACCAAATTTGGTACAGTTATAGTGAGTGACACACAAGGACACCTCACCAGCATAGTTTGTGATGATATCATCCACCGTGATTCAAGATGGCAGATGCATAAACATTTGAGGTGCAAGTGGGAAACTTGAGTACCACCTAACCAATTTGAAACAAATTAGCTACAGCTGTAGGAACACATAGGGACATCTCAATGGTGTAGTTTATAATCATGTCATCCACCCTGATTCAAGGTGGCAGACGCGTGAGCGTATGAGGTGCAAGTGGGAACCAATTTGGCCAAATTTGGTACAGTTGTAGGGACCCATAGGCACACCTCAATCGCATAGTTTGAGACAATGTCATTCATCCCAATTCAAGATGGCTCACGCATGTATGTTTAAGGTGCAAGTGGTCTTACCTTGTGAACTGCCTAACCAATCTGGACCAAATTTAGCCCACTTGTAGCAATAGTGAAAGGAAGGTAGGCAGGTTAGTTCTTACTAGAACAACTTGTTAAATAAGGTTATGGGTTGTTTTAAACCCAAGCAGTGGTCTGCCTCTTTATTATGCCTGGCAATGCTAAAACTTTCTTTGTTCTGAACACTCTTATATTTATATTGAATGTGGCACGTATGGCACCCTCCATATTACAAAGCAAGAATATTCCATTAAAAGGGATGAACCCCAAAAACCTTTTGTTTTGCAGGTTAGTTAGGTATGGCAGCATCAACGGAACTCCAAAAAATGAGGAAACTTGATGGCCCATGATGTACATGCCATGAGGGCATGAGTTCTGATGTCTGCTCTGAGATGTTGTATTGGCCTACAAAATCATAACCATTTTGCTAGGTCCTCCATGCTCCAGTGCACTACCTGCATAGGAAGATGGCAACAGCAAAAGCTGGGGATCAGTGTTACAGCAATGTTTAACAAGAATTTGGTAGCATGTGTCTCTTAGCATATGGGAGAGCTGTTACACAGAACTGTGGAAAGGGGGGAAATAAGTCATGCTTCAACTAGAGATGTGCAGAACATTTCACAAGTTGAAATGTTCCTCTTTGGAATGGGCTGTTTCGAGTGTTCTAAGCTCAAAACAGAACCCCCTTTAAAAAGAGGGGCCTGTTTTGAGCTTGGAATGGAGTGACCTATTCTGAGGTGGAATGTTTCGACCCATGCTGAGCATTTTGGAATCCAAAATGGCACTCTTATGGCCTCTGTGAATGCACAGTGGCCATTTGTGTGATCCGCACCACCATGCAAATGGCCCCGTGCATGTGCAGAGGCCAGAAGAGCGCCATTTTGGAATCCAAAATGGCACTAGAACCATCCCATTCAGAATGATGTCGCTCTGTCAGAACAACTGGCTTGCCCACTTGTTCTAATAGAACAATCCACAAATTTTGCAGAACATTTCACAGGCACAGAACGGAATGCAAAATTTGTTTTGTGCACACCCCTAGCTTCAATCATAAAAATTATCATGCTTCTAAAAACCTGATGGTGTGTATAGCCACATTAGATAGAGAGTGAGTTGACTTTTTTTGGCCCTTAAGGGTTGCTCTAGGAGAGAATCTGAGGGACAGGAATTCTGAGGGTAGACTTTGAGATAGAAAATAGAATATCCTGAGTAGAAGCCGGATTTCTAGAGAAGGTGAGTTCATCAAATGTTTGAGACAGGAAGATCTGAGTGGAAGGAGAAGAGGGTGGCAGTTTTCTGCTATCAATCAACTGTAGTGCCAGCACTTAGACTGAAGCCTGAAACTGCAGGCACGCCTAGAATCTGCTTCATTATACATTTGTGGAATACAAACCGTTATGAGACTCCTTTGGAACTGATTTGCTTTCAGTCTTGTGAAAAACAGCCTTATGAGGGAAATAAAGCTCAGTGTTTGTTTGGGGAAGGGGTATTAATACATGTGAATAATTTGTTCCAATAGATATAAGAATATTGATGTTGAGCAGTATATTATTTCTTTTCATTGCCTCTGAATTCAGTTCTGTGTTGGTCTCTAGATTGTGGACTCTTAAAACTAATTGTGTAACTGTGCTCACCATATGCCCAGAGACACATGTTACTAAATTCAGCCCCCACCCCAGTGGCCACCAGCCACCACTGAGGCTTTCACACCATGCCAGGAGGCCAGTGCAAGGCACTCAGCTCAGTCGAAGCTTCACACAGGCCTAGGAATCAGCAAAAATTGGTCCTCCCACCTTGCAGAAACAAAACTTCTCCAAATGGATAGAAATAGTTGCTTTATTCTTCCTCTTGTCTGTCTTCATTCAGCATATGATATTTGGGAATACTTCAGTAGCAGCTGTTGCAACACAGTTCACCAACTGCATCTTAGTGGCTAGATCCTGATGGCCTAATTAAGAATCTCACACACAATTAAAGTACTACTCCAAATAAGTATAAAGCAAGAATGACTTCACATATATTGGAGGACAATGTTATCCACTCCTCACTGGATTATTATAGAAATCCTAACTTTGCCATTAATTGGCAATAGAATAATTCTTATTAGCCAATCAAAATTTGCAGATTATCATCAAAAATGACTGATGAAATATTGTAGTTTGGCCATTCTGAATATATCCCAAATATATATGGGGCAAATCAGTTTGTGCACCCCCCCTCCCCCCCCTTTTAGCTCTTGGGCGCAATACTTTGACTGCCTCAAAGCAATAAGAAAACAGAATAGCTTGACTGCTACCTATTCTGGCCAATCCCGCAAAGCTAGGCTGCTAAGCCCAGTTAACTGTTGAGGATCCTTTGAATTCAGTATGAAGCAGAACTGGGGAAGAGGGGCTGGAGCATGCTCCCCTCTCTTCCAAAGAAATCGGCTTTCTCACAGGTAAGAAGAAACGTATGTAACCTTGCCCCTACCCACCCAAATTTACTTGTTTTTAGTGGGGAGCAGATCCCCCTGGCCTTGCTGACTAGCATCCTCTTCCGTACCATGCTGTGCAATACCCAGCATTGATGAAACTCCTTTAAGAGAATGAAGTCCATTAAGAAAACAGCACATGGATAATACTAGTAAGCAGAGTCTATGAGGAAAGTTCTATGAAGAAAGCTCTGGAAAAGGCTCCACTTCCCAGTGCTCACCATGTATCTTCTCAGAAAGCATTCGAGTTTAGCAGGGCTCCATTTTCTTTAAGGAAATAGAAAATAATGTTGGTTTTTAAAGAAGCTCTACCAGCAGTGGGCAACATGCAGCATTGTATGGTGCTGACCAGCAAGAATAGTTGGTGCTATGTGGTACCAAAAGGGTGGTACAATGTCTTTGATAGAAGCTTTACACAGGCAAATTGATTCTACCATTCCCTATGCATCTCACTGCACCACTGAAAATTGGTTTCTAAGGGTTGTAGGATGCTCAGGAGCAGAGTTTCAGGAAGTGCAGCAGGGTGCAGAGGGAAGGAAAATTAACAAGAATAGACCCTCCCCTGCACAAATGGAACTGTTTCTTGAACTGAGGTTCTTCTGAAGTTCTTCATTCAACACTGGAAACGAGCAAATGTAGCACCGATTTTCAAAAAGGGATCAAGGGGCGATACAGGAAATTATAGGCTGGTCAGCTTAACATCTGTTCCAGGCAAACTGATGGAAAGCATCCTAAAGGATAAAATTGTAATGCACATAGAAGAACAGGCCCTGCTGGGAGAGAACCAGCATGGCTTCTGCAAAGGTCAATCTTTCCTCACAAACCTTTTGGAGATCTTTGAGATTGTCAGCAAGTGTGTGGATAAAGGTGATGCAGGTTTCCCCCCCCCCCCTCATATTTTTATACTGCCCAAAACTTACATCTCTGGGCGGTTTAGTTGACATAGTATACCTGGAATTCCAACAAAGTTCATCATCAAAGATTCCTGAGAAAACTTAGCAGTCATGGGATAAGGGGACAAGTACATGTGTGGATTGCTAACTGGTTGAAGCACAGGAAACAGAGAGTAGGAGAGTTTTCACAATGGAGGGAATTAAGAAGTGGGGTCCCCCAGGGATCTGTAATGGGACGCGTGCTTTTTAATTTATTCAGAAATTATCTAGAAGTTGGGGTAAGTAGCGAGGTGGTTAAATCTGCAGATGATACCAAACTCTTTTGGGTAGTGAAATCCAAAACAGATTGTGAGGAGCTCCAAAGGATCTCTTCAAACTGGGTGAGTGGGTGCCAAAATAGCAAAAGCGGTTCAATGTTGGCAAGTGTAAAGTGATGCAAATTGGGATGAAAACCCCCAGCTTGAAGTATACATTGATGGGATCTGAGCTGTTGGTGACTGATCAGGAGAGGGATCTTGAGGTTGTGGTGGACAGCTTGTTAAACGTGTTGACTCAATTTGCTGTGAAAAAGGCCAATTCCATGCTAGGGATCATTAGGAAGGGGAATGAAAATAAAACTGCTAACATTATAATGCGCTTATAGACAACTATGGTGTGGACACACCTGGAGTATTTTGTACAATTCTGGTCACTACATCCAAAAAACTACATTGTAGAACTGGAAAAGGTGCAGAAGAGGGCAACCAAGATGATCAGGGGCCTACAGAACCTTTCTTATGAGTCAAGGCTACAACACCTGGGGCTATTTAGTTTAGAAAAAAGACGACCGCAGTGATATATGATAGAGGTCTATAAAATCATGCATGGTGTGGAGAAAGTGGATAGAAAGAAATTCTTCTTCCTCTTACAGAACACTAGCACTGGGGATCATCCCATGAAATTGATTGCCATGAAATTTACAACCAACAAACGGAAGTACTTTTTCACACAACACACAACCCACTTGTGGAATTCTCTGCCACAAGATGTGGTGGCAGCCAACAACCTGGATGGCTTTAAGAGGGGTTTGTATAACTTCATGGAGGAGAGGTCTTTCAATGGCTACTAGTCGGAGGGCTATAGGCCATCTCCAGCCTCTAAGGCAGGATGCCTCTGAGTTGCAGGGGAGTAACAGCTGGAGAGAGGGCATCCCCTCAACTCCTGCCTGTGGGCTTCCCAGAGGCATCTGTTGGTCCCCTGCGTGAAACAGGATGCTGGACTAGATGGGCCTTGGGCCTGATCCAGCAGGGCTGTTCTTATGTTCTTAACATTGTGAAGATGTGATGTTCTGGCTATAGAGGATTCTGTCTTAGTTTTGGGTTTGGCTTACTAGTTTGGTTCAGTTTTGGCTTACTAATCAACTTTCAGAGTCCTTCTCACACTAGAGTGCAATGGCTTTACAGATTCCTCTTTCTCATTCTCAGAAATCATCCAGTTGCATTAGCAATGCTGTATGTGAGCCTCTGCTCTCAGATCTCAGCCATATCAAATTCCATTGTCTTTCACACTCCACAATTCACAACTAAGTTCACTGAGTTGACTTGGTGTGAAATCCATAAACTCCTGTTTATGAGATACATTGCTCATGTGAAAAAACAACTTAGTGGTTAAAAAGAAAAAGAAAAGAAAAGTAGATCAAGGTAATGTGCGAACTGATTCTGAGTTTGCATCATTTCCAGAATCATTCCATATCTCTTCCAGCATTCACTGAGCGGTTTGATATCAGTGAATTGCAGGTCTCAAGCAGGCAGATTGCACTTTATCTGAACACCCTCCATAATTCTGTCAGGGTTCATTAAGATCTTACAAACTCGCATAAGGCAGCCATGGAAACATCACCAGTTAATATTCAAAACATGGAACTCCAGGCTTAGATTCTAATTTGCTACTAATGCAATATTAAAGCAATATATGTATAAAATATTAATGCAATATTTGTTCTGAATGTATTTTATTTAATTTTTTTAAACACATGGGCTAAATCCTTACAGCTTTAAACAACATGTCTCATTTTGAAGGATGCCCTCAGGGGGCAAACAGATGTGCAATATACACACATCTTGGTAACCTGAACAATAGTATGGTTTTGGCACTCTATTGAAAGATATAACCTTTCATGAGTAGTAAGGGTTTGCTGATAATAATAAAAAATGTCACCTTATCTGCTGACCACATGATATAATACAGTATTTATATTACCCTTTGAACTCCTCCATTGGGAAAAAAAGGCTTCAGGAAAACTTAAAGATAAGGTTCCCCTTGTCTATTCTTTCTGCCTTCTGTATCAAGTATACATCTCAAAAAGAGAATCACTTTAGGCTTGCCCAGCTTAAGGCATCTGTTTAGATTCACTTTGCATACAGATTCTCCTGGTTGGCCAAGAGAAGGCAGGATTTGTGATTCTCTGTCTTCAGATTTATTGCCTTTGGAGTTGAAAATTAAGGATAATGCAGTTCTTTGATCAGTCAGCTATTGCCATGATACAGCCAGAAAGAACTGAACATGTAGCTGATGTAAGTAAACAATGCAATATGCATCTGGTCGCCACTGAAAGCAATGTGAGGCCATTAGTCAAAAGTCACAACATAAAAGTATAAGAACCTATCTAGTCCAGCATCCTGTTTCACACAGTGGCTCAACAGATGCCTCTAAGAAGCTCACCGGTAAGAGGTGAGGGCACGCCCTCTCTCTCTGGCTGTTGCTCCCCTACAACTGGTATTTAGAGGCATCTTGCTTTTGAGGCTGGAGGTGGCCAATAGCCCTCAGACTAGTAGCCATTGGTAGACCTGTCCTCCATGAATTTGTCTAAGCCGCTTTTAAAAGCATTCAGGCTAGTGGTCATCACCACATCCCATGGGAGATAATTCCATAGATTAATTACAGGCTGTGTGGGGAAAGGATGTCCTTTTATTGATCCTAAATTTCCTGGCAATCAGTTTCATGTGATGACCCATGGTTCTAGTGTGGTGAGAGAGGGAGAAAATTTTCTCTCTATTGACTATCTCTACTCTGTGCATAATTTTATACACTTCTGTTCTATCAGCCAGTAGTCACCTCTTTCAAAACTAAAAAGCCCCAGATGCTGTAGTCTTGCCTCATAAGGAAGGTTCTCCAGGTCCCTGACAGGGGTACACCTAAGTGATTTAGGCACCCGGGCCAGTCCTTCCGTGAGCACACACAGCCCACTGCAAGGGCCCCGAAACCTACTTTGGGGGGCCTTCTGCAGCAGAGATGTGCAAACAGGTTCGGGGGTTCACAGTTTGTGGTTCTGGTTCAGGATGTTGACAGTTTGACCCCCCAACCAAACACCCCCTGGTTTGGTTCTGCCTAGAACCAAACCACCCCGATGGTTTTTTTGGGGGGGGGATTTCGTGAACTTTTTCAATTTTTTTAAAAAAATTAATCTTAAAAGTGATCATCAAGGTGGCAGCAGGGAGGGTGCAGAGGTTTCCCCTCCCCCACCGGCCTACAAAATGCCCCCCTTGTGCCTTTTAGGCCCATTTTTCAGTTCTTTTCGTGCCTTTCTAAAACGGCACACCGGCCAAAATGGTGGCACCATGCATGCACAAATGGCCTCTGTGAGGCCTGACATGGCCCATGGCCTCACAGAGGTCATTTGGTACACAGTTTAGGGGTGCTTCTGGATCCAAGCCTCTCCCTGGTGTCCCAGGTTGAGGCGGTGGCCAGAAGTGCCTGCTATCAGCTTCGGCTGATACGCCAGCTGCGTCCGTTTCTTGAGGTGAACAACCGCAAAACAGTGGTACATCTGCTGGTAACCTCCAGACTGGATTACTGTAATGCGCTCTATGTGGGGCTGCCCTTGTACGTAGTCCGGAAACTACAGCTGGTCCAGAATGCGGCAGCCAGGCTGGTCTCTGGGTCATCTCGGAGAGACCATATAACTCCTGTACTGAAGGAGCTACACTGGCTGCCGATATGTTTCCGGGCAAAATACAAGGTGCTGGTTATAACCTATAAAGCCCTAAACAGTTTGGGCCCTGGGTACTTAAGGGAATGCCTTCTTCGTCATGAACCCCACCACCCACTGAAATCTGCTGGAGAGGTCCGTCTGCAACTGCCACCGGCTTGTCTGGTGGCCACTCAGGAACGGGCCTTCTCCGCTGCTGCCCCGAGGAATGCGCTCCCTAGTGAAATAAGAGCCTCCCCATCTCTGACAGCTTTTAAAAAGTCTTTAGAAACACATCTCTTCACCCAGGCTTTTAATTAATGTTGTTTTAATTGGTTTTAATGCTGTTTTAAAATATTATTTAAAAACTTTTAAATTGTTGTAATGTGTGTGTCCCCCCCCCATTTTTGTCTTAACGAATGTTTTATTTTGTTTTTATTTTGTTGTAAACCGCCCAGAGATGTAAGTTTGGGGCAGTATTAAAATGTTTTAATAAATAAAATAAATAATAAATTTGCACATGCACGATGGCCATTTTTTAAAATAAAAAATAAAAAATGGTCACCAAAACAAAAATGGCCATCACACATGCACAAATGGCCTCTGTGAGGTCGTGGGCCATGCCAGGCCTCACAGAGGCTATTTGTGCATGTGCAGCAGCAGCCATTTTGGCCACCTCGCCATTTTAGGAAGGCCTGAATGGGCCGAAAAATGGACCAAAAAGGCCCAAGGGGAGCATTTTGAAGGTTGGTGGGTGGAATAGGAACCTCCACACAAACCCTCGCCACCTCAACAATCACTTTAAAGGTTAAATTTAAAAAACTTAAACGTTAAATTTAAAAAACCGCCGGACCAAACCAAACTGGGGGGGGGGGTTCGAGGGGTGCCGGATCAAATTGGCCCAGTTGGGTTAGAGGCCAGTTCAGCCTCGAACCAAACTGGGCCAGCCAGTTTTGCGCACATCCCTATCCTGCAGCAAATCTACATGGTTGTTTTTTTAAAAAAATTAAAGCTGCTGTGTGGCCAAGGGATGGCTGGCAGCGGGGGTTAGCCAATAGGGATGTGCGAAACGTTTCGAGTACAGAACGATCTGTACCTGAAACGGCCAATTTCGGGTGATTCGGAGCCAAACCGAATCACTCCCGACGATTTCCGAAAAATTTCGGATCCAAAACGAATCACCCCTGTTTCGGATCTGAAATATTAGGTGTTTCGGACCTCCATTTTGTGCCCCAAGAAGTGCCTCCTTCTTCCCCCTCCATTTTCAGAATGACGTCTACTTGAATTTCCCGCCTTTTTGCCTCCCATTGACTTCAATGCAAAAAGGTCTGATATGATGTCTACTTGAATTTTGGGTCCCAGGGCCAAAAGAGTGGGGTGGGGTGGTAGTACCTAATGGATGGAGGCTACCCCCCTAATTGCAGAGGGATTGGGCAAAGGGCTGATTTTTGGTGAATTTCTTAAGTTTTAGTGTCTTTGGGTCAGATTGGGGGCATAACGTGGGATCTGGGGCAGAAGAGTGGGGTGGAGTGGTAGTGCCCAATGGGTGGAGGCTACCACCCCAAATTTAGAGTGATTGGGCAGAGGGTTGATTTTTGGAGAATTGTTGAAGTTTACGCGTCTTTAAGGTTTTTCCTCATAAGGTATAATGGAGGTTCAAACAGCCCCATAAGTGCACTTGGGGGGTGCTGGGGTGGCCCAGAGCGAGTGGTGGTGTAGTGCACATAGGGTGCCAACCACCCCCATGGGTTTCTAACCCATGGGGTACAGGGTTCTGTTATTTCTTAGATGTTCTGAGTGTAGATTCTATGATAGCAAATGAGATTTTCAATGAGACACCATGAATCCACTCTCATTTGCTATCATAGAATCTACACTCAGAACATCTAAGAAACAACAGAACCCTGTACCCCATGGGTTAGAAACCCATGGGGGTGGTTGGCACCCTATGTGCACTACACCACCACTCGCTCTGGGCCACCCCAGCACCCCCCAAGTGCACTTATGGGGCTGCTGAAAGCTCCATTATACCTTATGAGGAAAAACCTTAAAGACGCGTAAACTTCAACAATTCTCCAAAAATCAACCCTCTGCCCAAATCCTTTGAAAAAAATCTGGTAGCTTCCTTGCCCCTACCCTGCACTACCACCAACCCCACACAGCTCTGGGCCACCCCTTTCCTCCCAACGTGAAGCGATACACCCTCCATTATACCTAATGGGGGAAAACCTTAAAGACGCGTAAACTTCAACAATTCACCAAAAATCAGCCCTCTGCCCAATCACTCTGAAATTGGGGTGGTAGCCTCCACCCATTGGGCACTACCACCCCACCCCACTCTTTTGGGTCAGATCCCACGTTATGCCCCCAATCTGCCCCAAAGACACTAAAACTTCAAAAATTCACCAAAAATCAGCCCTTTGTCCAATCCCCCTGAAATTTGGGTGGTAGCCTTCAACCATTGGGAACTACCACCCCACCCCACTCTTTTGACCCCAGGACCCAGTTTTTAATCCAAATTGATTCAGATTCGGATTCAGATTAATTCGGATCCGAATCGAATCAGGGGTGATTCGGAAGGGCCATATTCGGATACAAAACAGAACGGGGTGTTTCGGTTCAGATCCAAATCGAAACACCAAAAATCCGAATTGCACACCCCTATTAGCCAAGCAGTCCACCTCCCCTCTGTCCTCTCAGCCCAGCGGCCATAGTGAACTGTGAGGCGCGCCTGTGCAGTTCAGAGGAAGATCGTCACAAGCCTGTGATGTCACAGGCTTTGATTTTTTTTAACAACCACGTTGGTTCATCATGGCAGGCAGCCTGTCAGAGGCCCCCTGGACATTTGGATCCCCCCCTGGGCCTTGGAGGCCACATCGGGCCCCCAAAGTCCAGGTTTTAGAGCTCCTCTGGTCCCTGATCTTCTTTGTTACTCTCTTTTGCACTTTCTCCAGTGTTACAATGTCTGTCTTCAGATAAAGTGACCAGAACTGTACACATTTTTGCAAATGTGGCTACACTATAGTCACACAGCATGTGACTAAAACTGGATTGATGTATATGTATTTTGCCCCAGTCTTTAAGCTGTCACCCATAATCTTAAGGTGAGGGATACTAAGCACATCGTCACAAATCATGAAGTTGCACGGGGATGTTAACTGCAGGGTTGCATGCATATATACTTGCCTAAAACATTTGGGATTGAATTGCAGTCTGCAATCCATCTTAATACTGCCAATGCAATTAGTTTATTAGTACAATGAGAAAATACACTGAACCATACTTGGTGTAGATGGAGTGCTTAACCGGCCAACTTACTATGGGGCAGTGTAGACAATATACAGCAGGCACAGGTGATAAGCAAGGGTCTGCACTGAGAGTGCACCCACTGTGACATCAGCAGAGGGTGTCTTGATGTGCTCTTGAGCATCCCTTTATAACATGTGCTATATTTAAATAGGTATTTTGAGTGTGTGTAAGAGGGGCAATTCAGATGAACAGTGCACACATGCAATAAAGGGACAACCCTAGTGTACGTCAGGAATCCCCTGCTGATGTCACAGCAGGCACACTCACAGCATGATGCCACCTGTATGATCCATACCAGCTCAATGCAAATAAAGATATTATAGGGTGAGAGCATAGAAAGGAGCCACAGTCTGTATCTACATCATATACATCTCTACAGAGTAGAAGAAGCTGGGTCTGGAAAAGAGGCCAGATTGGGATATTCATCAACTTTTAGCGAGCAATATCAAACAAAACCATTATTATGCCACACTGTATTGCTACCAGATTCTAAGGGCTGAGTTCTGGCTATAACTGTGTTCTGATTATTATCTTAAAACCGGAATGAAATTTTAAAGAATGTAATCATTGTTCATCAAATAACAGAGATTCTGGTTCATAAGATTTGGTTTGTATAGTTGTCTGGATATCCTAATATAGTTTAGCATTTCAAAAGGACTTCCACTTTTGATCATGGTGACTGCTATTCTTTAATGACACTATGTAATTAGCTGTTTGTTTCATGCCATGGATATACATAGCACATTACATAATATCAGCGGTGGGAGGGGAGAGCTTTTTCCAACTCTAATGAATGTGACATATTCAGAACAGACCATCTTTCAGATTTGTTTTGATAATGAATGACCTAATTTAACAAATTATTTATGCTTTGCAATTAAAGCACTGGTCTTATAGCATTCCAATATTTTAAATATTTATATATATTTTTGTACCCTACTTTAACTTTTATAAGGATCTGACAGTTCTGTAATAAACTATTTTTTCTCTAAATTTGTTTTTATGCAAATCGTACTACTTTGTTTATCCAGAATTACCTATTGCGTTAGGGGTGTGCACAAAACTGACAGTTTTGTTCTGCACCCCCTAACCCCTCCTGCTGGGTTTGATTCAGTTCGGGGGTGTGTGTGTTCATGATCTTTTAATTTTTAAACAAATTATCCAGCCACGCAGAGGCCCACTGGGCATGCATGGCAGCCTCCAAAACAGCTGCCGCCGTGCAAGGCAGGCCTGGAAAGGGCCGAAGTCCACCTGGACCAGATGATTTTTACCATAACAGAGGCCAGTGGGGGGAAGGGGGAACTCTGTAAACACACACCCCTGCAGCCTCAGAGAAGACCCCTGGTGGGGGCAAGTAAAAGAATAGATTTTTAGAAAAATAACAAAAGATCGCAACTCCCCCCTCCTGAATGGCCGGTGGGTGGTGTCAGTCCAATAGAGAACCAAATGTGTGTGGGGGGGTGTCGGTTAGATATTGGACGATTGAACCGAACAGTTTTGATGTTGAACCTGTTCAACATTGAACCTGTTTGCAAATCCCTAATAGTGGTTACGAAGATTATCCACTATCACTTTCTATGCATATAAATCAACATGAATTTTATGTTTTCAATGGGATCATGTTTGTCAAACTGGTATTGTGAACAGTTTAATACTTGAGATTATATCTAAGTTTTGACTTCAAATGAGTTGAATCAATCACAAAACTAGTTCAACAAATGAAAATTCAAAATTCAAACTGCTCACAATTCCAGTTTGACAAACATAATCCCACTGAAAACATAACAATCAGTAGGTTTCAGTTGGTAAAACTGTGGGTTTTTCAAACAAATTATTTTCATGAATCAGGCTTCATTCACAAGTCTGCTTTTAGAGGGGGAAACTGCACACTCGACCCATTTAAAATAATTTCCCTTGTATGCATTTGTCTGCTAAAATGAAATGTAGACTTAATTTGGAGAACAAATAATAGCAAAGAAATTTTAGATCATGTTGATCAAATTTTTCCTCCAAAGGGATCCAACAATTTCTGTAGTATTTGGCTTGCATTGACTAAAATATCTTAAATATAGTCAGTGGCTGTGCAGTGATTAGGACAGAGAACCACTTGATATCCTGTCCTCCTTCTAACCACAGATATTACTTCCTTGATGTCTTTCTTCTGCAGAAGCCGTCAAGAGTGCCACCACCGCCTTCTGACTTTACCTGCTTCCTGATGGACTCCCTTGAAAGTCATCTTGCACCCTGTTCTGCTGATTCCGCCAATCAGGTTAGTGCTTTACCTTTCAGTTTGTTTTCTCAGCTCAGTGCCATGTGCATCTAGACATTATTTTGTTAGAATACCTTTCTACATTGATAAATCAAAATGCAAGCCTATATCAAGTTTATTTCTTTTTTGGCTGTTTTATTTTCAATCCCTTTTCTAATAATCCCTAGCAGATAAATTGCCTTTTTAACCCCCACTGAAGACGAGGTTTACATTTTCATTGAGTTATCCACCATGATTCCAAAAAAGTCAAGCAGGAAGCATGTCAAACAGCAGATCTCTCTTCTAGTGACTAACCAAGAAAGAGATTCTGGGATCATGGTGGGCATTTCAATAAAAATGCCAGCATAGTCTGTACTAGTTGAGGTGGGGAGGGCAAATTCAGTCCAAGTGATCATTAATAAAGGGACTGAAAATAATATGCCCTGTATCATAATGCCTTTATATAAATCTATGGTGTGGCCACATCTGGAATACTGGCTGATATCCAGACTAAGAAATACATGCACAGAAGATGCATGCCATGCAAAAAACATGCCTTTGATGGTCTCACAACCAGTGGTGGCTGTTACCTGAGGGCGGAGTGGGTGGCGCCCACCTGAAAATATTTGGCAGCCATTTATTATTATTTTTATTTATTTAAAATATTTCTATACCACCCAAAACTCACATCTCTGGGTGGTTTACAAATAAAATCATTAAAAACATTAAATCAATTAACAATTAAAATCATTTAAAAGATTAAAAACATTTAAAACCCAGTATTAAAATTATTTAAAACTATAAATCTAATTAAAAGCCTGGGTGAATAAATGTGTCTTCAGTACCTTTTTAAAAGCTGCCAGAGATGGGGTGGCTCTTATTTCAACAGGGAGCACATTCCAAAATCCAGGGGCTGCTACAGAGAAGGCTCGTTCCTGGGTAGCTGTTGGATGAGTTGGCAGCAACCACAGGCAAACCTCTCCAGATGATCTTAGTAGGCGGAGGGGCTCATGGCGAAGAAGACGTTCTCTTAAATATCCAGGGCCCAAGCTGTTTAGGGCTTCATAGGTAATGACCAGCACCTTGTATTTTGCCCAGAAACTTATCAGCAGCCAGTGCAATTCCTTCAACACAGGAGTAATATGGTCTCTCCTAGATGACCCAGAGACCAACCAGGCTGCCATGTTCTGAACCAACTGCAGTTTCCAGACTATGTACAAAGGCAGCCCCATATAGAGCACAATGTAGTAATCCAGCCTAGAGGTTACCAGCAGATGTACCACTGTTTTGAGATCATTCATCTCAAGAAACGGACACAGCTGGCATATCAGCTAAAGCTGATAAAAAGCACCCCTGGCCACCACTTCAACCTGGATTTAACCTCCTCTGTCTGCCTTCTGTAGCCATTTCTCTGTCTGCCTCCCTGCCTGTGCCTCTTCCCTGCCTGCAGTGTGGTCCCAATGCGTACATAGGGTGGGCAACGGTACCAGAATTGTGTAAACACCAATAGGAACACACAGAGTTGTTCAAATTTGAATATTAATGATGCAGGAGCCAATTTCAATGCTTGCCTTTATTTTCAGGAGGTGGACATTGGTTAAAACACTCTGAGCTCCCATCAGAAGACATGCAGACAGACGGCTCAGTCAGTCAATCAGAGTGCCCAGAGGGTGGGAACGTCTTTTTCTTTTAGCAACTTGTTGCATTCTATTCAGTAATTTTCACCCCCAATTTGTTTGTTTGCACATTTGTCCCAAGAGAAATCCTGTAGAGAGTGCTGGGAAGGGGTCAAGAGGAAAAGGGAGGGAAAGGGAAGGAGAAAATGGAGTTGCTGCTAAATAAACGTTCAGTTAAATCTGCTTAAGGTTTCCTTGTGTGTATGAGGGAAGCAGCTATAAAACATTACCTAGAAGAATTCAATCACTATTTTGATTAGAGAGAAGGTAGGCTGACTGGCTGTTGGTAAGTCGGATCTTTGCAGTCTTCTTTGTGTTTGTTTGGAGGGAAGTAATGCAACCTCTGCTTTCTCTTCCTTCCTCTCTGATCTGATCTGTATGCATAGCATCATGGCCCATTCCCAAAATGACATGCCATAAAACATTGGAAGGAACAGCAGACTGTAAGTAGAGGTGTGCACGGAAACTGCTGGTCTAGTTTGGTTCGAGTCCAAACCAGACACGAACTGGACCAGGCCAGTTTGGTCCAGCACCCCCTCGAACCACCCCCACCCCCAGTTCAGTTTGGTCCAGGGGGATTCACAAACTTCTTAAATAAAGAAATTCAATACTTTTTTAAAAACTTGCCCCCTCCAGGGGTGTTCTCCAAGGTGGTTCGGGGGACTGCAGAGGTTCCCTCCCCCCGCCAACCTCCCTTCAGCCTAAAACCAGCCCATTGGGCCATTCTTCACCCCTTTGGAGCCTTTCCCCCGGTGTAGTGGCCATTTTGGAGGCCACCACACCTGCACAATGGGCCTCTGCATGGTCTGGCTTTACCCAGGCCATGCAGAGGCCCATTGCACAGGCATCACAGCCTCCATAATGGCCACCGTGCTGGCGGGAAGGCCAAACAGGCTGGTTTTGGACTGAAAGGAGGCCAGTGGGGGAGGGGAAACCTCCACAGACCCCACCACCACCACCTCTGGGAACACCCCTGGAGGGGGTAAGTTTAAACAAAAAAACCCTTTAAAAACCTCATGAAACCCCCCCCATGGCCTGGGGGAGGATTTGGTCTTGGGTTGGACCCAACAGGGGGTGGTTCAATTCAACCCCAAACCATCAAACTGAACCAGTTCGACATCGAACCTGTTTGCACATCCCTAACTGTACTAGGACCAGGAAGACCCGAGTTCAAATCCCCATTCAACCACAAAACTCACTGGGTGACTCTGGGCCAGTTATGTATCTCTCAGCCTAACCTACCTCACAGGGTTGTTGTGAGGATAAACATAACCATGTACACTGCTCTGAGCTCCTCGGAGGAAAAGCAGGACATATAATTATTATTATTTTTAAAACTAATTAGATTAGAAACTGGCATAAGAGGTCAGAAAGTTCTATTAGGGCATATGCATGGATTTCCGAATCCAAAGCTTTCCATGTTGTTGTGGTGTATGTGGAGAAGGTGGTGTATGTAGAGAAGGAATGGATTCTGCTGGAAGGGAAATAATCCTAAAAATCCATTTGCTATTCAGAGTGCTAACCAGGTTTTTCTCTGGATTATGGCCAGTATCTGTAACATTAATATGTCCACTGGTGGTTATGGTTCATTGGGCAAGGAATAAGGAAATCGTCTCTATTTAAAAAATAATTTTGCTTGCTAGGATGGACATTCAGGCTAAATGGTGGGCACCCAACATTTGCAGAGAGTGGCACTCAGCTGTTCAGCAGGCATGGAATAGGGAGCAGGCATGAGGGTGTCCCCATGCATCTTTGCTTCCCATGGTGTCTTCTAAGTTACAGGAGATGGTTCATAGCTGCTGCAAGCATCATTGAAAAACCTGTGGTTTTTCTATTATTTATGTATGCATTTTTTAAAAATAGGCAGAGCTGCCCTTGTAACTTTAGAGTACATTTGTTCTCCACTTTTGTAGCTAGTCTCTGCTTTACCTGTGGCTTATATAGATTTATTTACCTTTACATGAATCGCTTGTACTTCCCCCAAGAAACCCAGAGTGGTGCACATGATTACATATATCCTCCCAATAGCCCTATGAGGAGATTTATGCTGAGAGACAAGTAACTGTCTCAGAGTTTCATGGCTGAATGGAGATTTGAACTTGGATTTCCCTGGTCTAGTCCAGTATACTAACCATAAGAACATAAGAACAGCCCTGCTGGATCAGGCCCAAGGCCCATCTAGTCCAGCATCCTGTTTCACACAGTGGACCACCAGATGCTGCTGGAAGCCTACAGGCAGGAGTTGAGGGCATGCCCTCTCTCCTGCTGTTACTCCCCTGCAACTGGTAATCAGAAGCATCCTGCCTTGAGGCTGGAGGTGGCCTATAGGCATCTGACTAGTAGTAGACAATAGACCTCTCCTCCATGAAGTTATCCAAACCCTTCTTAAAGCCATCCAGGTTGTTGGCTGTCACCACATCTCATGGCAGGGAATTCCACAAGTTGATTATGCATTGTGTGACTTCTTTTTTGTTATTTATTATTGGTAATATTCATTTTTGAAATAACCAGGCAGACAGGTCTGCCCTTCTAACTTCAGAATGCATTTGTTCTCCACAGAAGCAGCCTTTTGTAGCTGGTCTGTGCTTTACTTGTGGCTTGTACAGTTCTTCCCCTGTGTGGGTGTGTTTGATCCTGCTGTGTTAAATACAAATCTACACACTACTGTAATCCTGTAAAGCATCTGATGTTTTCCATATTTCTCTGTATCTTTGCTGATGAACAATTGAGGATTTATATCCTTGTGTGTGTGTGTGTGTTTATATTTTAGCTACAAATCTGCACTTTGCCAATTATTGCTAAGGCATCCAACCTGGCTCCACCTCCACAGCTAGCCACAATTGGCTCCACCTCTCACTACCTGTGGTTCCAGGAGGTAATTTCAGGAAGCACAGAGGGCTGCTGAGGTGATTGACAAAATCTCTTCATCGCTACTGCACAAGCAAAACATTCTTCCATGCACTTGTTCTTAGTCTGGATGTCAGGAGTTGTAAATGGTTTTACAGTCCTATCTAAAAAAGAATATCATAGAGCTGGAAAAGTTGCAGGGAAAGGATTTAGGTATCAGGGCTGGGAAAAACATCTTCCAGTCACAATAAACAGTACTGGACTAAATGGACCAATGGTCTGATTATATAAGGCAAATTCACATGTTTAAATTCATATGTCGTATGGCTAAACTGTCCCATTGTTTTTCATGGCATTTTAGTGTGAGCAACCTTTTCTGGACTGGGACTGGATTATAAAAGTTCTGCTAATACTAAATACTGAACATAAATGTATTTTTAAACAGGGTCACTATATTTATGCACACTAACTTCTTCAGTCAAAGAATAGTCACTGTCATCCAATGAGATTGGGGACATAAGAAACTTCCCAAATTATACTGAAATAATTTGCAGTCCAGAAGCAGGACTTGGGGGAAACATATAAAAAGGAACAGAGGTCGACTCTATCAGTGGATTTTTTTTAAAAAAATCTTATATTCTTCACTGTATTGGTGTAACTGTGAGTATTCAATTTGTATTTGAATTGTCTAGAAGCCTGTTCATTGGCTATGGAAAAGGTCAATAAATCAATAACAATTTTTATGATAACAAGAAATGGGACATAGTGGTGATGGCAGTCACTGCAGCATTTTGCTGGAGAATTGGCATGGCACGTTTGGGTCTATTAAGCCAGTATTTATCTATGATTACGTAGGGAATTTAGTAATATAGATAGAAGCTAGGAGTGACAATCCAATAATCAACTTACCTGACTAATAATGACATTATAAAGTGAAAAGAGAATCAATCTGCATCTTTGCACAAGGCCATATACTAACTGTGCTTCCCCACCCCCCCCATGCGGGGGGGGGGGACAGTGGAATGGAATGGCTTCACACATGCATTTAGCTTTTTGAAGCAGTTTGTTTATGGTAGGCATGTTAGATGTGAATACACATCAGCATGTATCATTGTGTGTAATTGAGCAAAGATCTCCCACCACCCCAGTGCTTTTTTTGAGAATATATGAAGCTCTCTTAGAGTAAGAAATGTGGTAAAACTGTTTGAGAAGATTCTCTGAAATTTCTCCTGGGGATGAACCTTGAAATTTGGAAATAATTTTAAGTTCTCCTTCAGCCAGTTTAGCTGATACCGTGTAATTGGAAAGGGGGCACACCAAGAGTCATTATATCTTCTGCAGACACCCTCCCATCACATCCCTTTTATTGTGTGGAGAAGGGATTCTCAACGTTGTGTCCCAGATGGTATTGGACTTCAACTCCCATAATCCCAAACCAAAGGCCAATGGGGCAGGGGATTATGGGAGTTAAAGTCCAATAACATCTGGAGACCGAATGTTGAGAATCCCTGGTGTGGAGGACCACATAGTGGCCATCAGATAAACATTCTCTCACGAAATAAAAAGACATTCTGGGAGGACATTGGGACATCCACAGAAGATGTCACAACGGGTCTGCTTTTGGGGTGCCTCCTTTCTCATTGTGTGGGCCAGCAAGGCAGCATTTGAATTGGCCTCTTAAGAGAAAACCAAGCTTTCCAAAAAGATGGCAGAGGCTGTCCAAAGTCTCAGACTAGGGTTGTTTCCCAGTACTGTGATCTGAGATTCTTTGAGTTCAGACAGTGAGGATAGAACTTAGGACTTTGGCACGCAAAGCATGTGGTCTACCACTGAACTTTGGCCCCTACCATATGATAGGTGTTTCTCACAAATGCCACCAAGTGGCTTGTGCAGATGTTCTCATCATGTGCAGATGTTCTCATCAATTTTCTTCCTTAATCTTCCAAAATAAGCAGCTTCAGCAAATTAAATGCACTTGGGAAGCTGTTCCTATATGCAGATACTATGAAGATCCATGTTTTAGGATGATGTGCCACTGATCATTCCACATTACAGACATATCTTTAGGGGGAATGTAGGTTTTTAGAGTAATCACTGTGAGGATTCAGGATTTGTGGACTGAATAAATTGGGGGCTGGTGTGAAAGTATTTGCTGACCTATGTTTTCAGCCATGGCCCTCTGTCCAAGCTCATAATCCCAGATCCCTGTTGCCACTCATTCTAGGATCTCACTACTCCCAGGTCTCTTTTGGGGGACCTCTTTGTATCACTGCTGTTGCTACTACCATCTTCACTGCATCACTATTTCTTCATATTATGCATCTCTGTGTATGGAGTATAGTTAAAAGCTGGCAAAAATAGAAAAATCGCAGTGGTAATGAAGTTTAAAAATAGTAGCAGCAGAATTGGACAAGACAGGGGCTACAAAGTTTCTGCTATCTCCTTTGTCCTCTTCTTCAAGTAAAGATTGTTATGAGGGGTACTCATTAGCCCCTCTTGGAACCCTCAAGATAGGTTTATAAAGCAGGCAGTTTACCAAGCAAATCTCAACCACAGGTTTAAAATCCAAATAAACATATATTTGATTAAATACAAAGTAAAGGCTTGACTCTGATTGGGTATTCCCATGTTACACAGACTCTTAAATGTGTGCATGTGTTCTGGGCTTTAATACTTGACCTCTGCTTATACTATTACCTAAGTATGTGTGCTACATTGAGGAGTGGGGAGCGGGAGAGGATGGAGGGTTTTAAGGAATAGAAAGAGAACACTAGATCTGAATGAGATTGGACACAGAGGGAAAGTAGAGCTGGTCTGGGGATCCAGAGAAGGAGCAGGACAAGAAAGAGATTCAAACAAGTTTGTGTCAAAAGAGTCAGTGAGGAGGTCCCTGGAAGTGAATGGGATGGAGAGGAAAGGACACCCAAATGAGTTCAAGCAGAGAGAGCAGATTGAGCTGATCAAGATATCAGGAGGAGGAGCAGAGGGGAAGAAATGACAGACCTGAAAAGGGTTTGGGCACAGAGAGAAGAATGAGTCGATGGAGATCCATGGAAGGGAGTGGAGATGGAAGGGAAACAGACCCAAAAAAGTTCAGGTAGAGAAAATAACTTAGAGTCAGTTCTGAGGTCTGGAAAGGACAGTGGGAGAGGGAGAGGGAGAGAATGAGATACCTGAACAGGTTCAGGCAGAGGAAATGAATCTGAGCCAATTCAGAGAACCGGAGAAGGAAGCGGAGGGGACATAAAGAAATGTCGCCTTGGGATTGTTTTTAATGAAAGGCGGTATATAAATCTAACAATAAATAAATTTTAAAAAAGAAACTTGGATGTGTTTGGATAAAGTAACTAGGAAAGGTCAGGGAGAAACAGCTTTGTTCTTTTAAAGGAGGGTTGTGGCTCGGCTCTCCAGCTACAGAGCAAACCCCAGGGTGGGGTTGTGCAAATAAAGGGAGGTTGCTGGGAACCCTGAAATGAGACCGGATGTGACTGCAGTCCCCATGTGGCTGAGGGGCCACTGACAGCAGACTGAAGGTCTGTTTTTGAATGGCGGACATTTGGGCAATTAGGGGTAAAAGGAAGGGCAATATGGCAAGAGTCACCTGAATTGAAAGGGACACCAAAGTGGGACCCCTAGCCAGGAAAATCAGCTGAAATTCATTCCAACCTGGGTGTTTTAAGTCTAAGAAATAGCTCTCTGACTGAGCCTCACATTCTCATGAGAGAGTGGTCCATAGGAGGATGTCCACCCAGTAAACTAGTCAATGTATTTGTTTCACACAAAAATTGGGCCAAACTGCACCATTTCTCATCTAACAAATAAAAAACTCCCAGAAGCAAGGAAAGAAAGCTTCCTATATCTATCTGTCCAATTTTGTGGGGAGAAAAGCTGGTCTCTTGAGAATGAACCTGGGGCATGATGATGAAAGCTGGGGTGTGGTGGTGAGGATGATGATGATTATTATGATGGGTGTGTGATGAAGGCTAACAGCTTTCAGAATGGGTTCCAAATACTGTGCCCAAAAATGGGGGGCTTGGCTATCTATCCCTTTAGAGGAAGAGGGAACCTTCTAAACTCTGTAAAAATTCCTAGCTGGAAACAATGGAATGATGAACTCAAAGCGACCAGATAGGGAGAAGATCTGGCTCAAGAAATTAAATGTCTGGGGGCTTGTTGGCTCCAGGACTTAGGCAGATCCAGCAAAGGGAACTGAGAAGAGAAACTGATAGGTTTTAACACCTATGTGAAGAATGCAGAGACGTCCTGAAAGGGGGAGACAAGCCATGATGACCTTATTTGGGAGTCTCAGAAATGGGTTGGAATGGCTGTTAGGGATGTGTACAAACCAGATTGGCATTCTAATCCTAGAACACCATATCAGTTTGGAAACCCCACATTCGATCTGGTTCGAACGGCGGGGGGGAGTCACTTTAAGGCTGAGGAGGGTGCTCTTAACTTTCCTGCTGTGCTTCCCCCTCCAGCGTTGCTTCAAAGACCGCTGGTGCGGGGCAGCTGTGTACCCTCTTGCTGCCCCAGTCAGCATAAAAGTGGAAGTGGTGTGCAGCAAAAGGATATACAGCTGCCCCACACCAGCAGTTTTTGAAGCAAGAGCAGGAAGAGTGGCAGGGGAAGTAAGGGCACCCTCCCCATGCCTTAAAGTGACCCCCCCACCTCCCAGGTATGCACGGAACTGGTTCTGTGCACACCCCTAATGGCTGTACAAAATGTCTTGTTGGGGTGATGGGTGGCCCTTTGGGGTCCCCCATGAGGTCAGGGTGCATTAGCCATCCTTCCTTCCTTTGTAGACTATTTCTCACCTGAGTGACAAGTACCGTTTCTTTCCAGGACTCTCCTAGACACATGTCAGGCCAGACTGGTGGGGTGTAGGCACCTCTATAGATGCCAGAGGGGTGAGATTCACAGCTCATGTAACTTGGCCAACTAGATCCTGGTAAACAATCCAGTTAAATGCCATTTAATCACAATTTGACCAACATTGCCAAACAATTCCAGGTTCTCATGTCGCGCTCTTCAGTGGTGCTCAGCTAATGCAATTAACTCTTTATCATAGTAAGTTATTATTTTGTATATTGCTTTCTACTTTTAAAGAATGATATAGAACTATGGTAGATATATTAATAAATGAGTGTTTGAAACTGTTTTGTGATGATATTTGAAAGTTTGGTTCTAAGATTAGGTTAATTCCCAAAAAGGACTGTGGAAGTCTTGGCCAAAACCATACCACAGCCTTCATAAATAGTACCTGCCCACGGCTGTACCTGGATCAGCTTAGCATGTGCACTATCTACCAAATCAATTGCACACATTGGCATATCTTGTATTAATTTGCCTTTAACAGCATCCTGGTTAGATTTGAGAGTCTATCCTTAAGTTACTTCTTGGACTCTTTGATGAGGTGCCTGTGGTCATGGTGACAGTATTTGATGGAAACATCTCTTTCTTATGAAATGAATTGTGACTATCAAATCCTTTCACATAGGCTGCTGACTATTTGACAGACATATGGAAATTCCTCTGCTCATTTCGGCAGGGTGAGCACAGTCAAGTGTATGATATGCATGGGGAACATAGCAAAAATGATTTTTTAAAAACGCAATACATTTATAACCATTTTGTTGCTTGTAAAATAAAATAGAGTGCTCAAATGGTCAGACAAAACCAAGTTTCTGGTTTTAAAAATATCTAGTAACTAGCGTAAACATGACTGACTAGCCATATTCAGTAGTAAAGGACATTGAACAGAATGTCAGTTTGTGGACAAATGACTCACATGTGCCTAAAACAGTTTGACTCTTTCACAACTGATATCAGGGGTCAGCTTTGTTTATCTTCAGAAAGACCCTCTGATGATTCCTGAGGCTTCCTCTATAGTTTCATGTGGTGGTTCCAAATCCAGAGCCAGCTTTGGTCCCTTGCAATCCACATTTAACACCCATAAAATGGATGATCAGTAAAGATATGAAGAGATATGGAAGTATTTCTAGCAGCAACCTAAATGAATGTTCTACAGAAATGGCTGTCCCAATTACACACCACCCTGGAAAGTTGTTTTAAGGTAGACCATTATTTTTCAGGCAACTGTTGTTTTAATAGGTATTTGTGCCTTTCCAAGGCCCAGATAACAAAAATAACAACAACAAATATACTGCTTTCAACAAACATTTCCAAAGCAGTTTACATAGAGAAATAATAAATAAATAAGATGGATCCCTGTCCCAAAAGGGCTCATAATCTAAAAAGAAACACAAGATAGACACCAGCAACAGTCACTGGAGGTACTGTGATGTGGGTGGAACAGGGCCAGTTACTCTCCCCCTACTAAATAAAGAGAATCACCACGTTAAAAGATGCCTATTTGCCCAGTTAGCAGGGGTATATTACTTGTTTCTTTCTTCACTGTTTAGTTTTATTAAACAATTTACAATGTTAGCCTCCTTTCAGCATAAAATATTTGAAGCAGATTGTTCAGACATCTTTGTTTGCAGTGTGCAGTTGATGCACAACTAATTTGCAACACAGTGTGATTTACCCTTCTTGGTTAGTGTGATATAATGGGTTCTACTCATTCAGTTCCAGCTGGTGAAGGAATTCTCAATAGCCTTAAACAACAAGTTCAGTTGATAGATTTCAATGAGGAGGATTTTTGTTTTTACCTTGTACACCTCACCTCACTGCTGAGGGAAAAAAAGACCTGCTACTTACTTTGTCACTAGTAACACAAGAAAAGAACTTCCAGTTAAGTTTTTCTGCACATTTAACCTCCTTATGAGACAATAGGCCTGTTCAAACAATACCATTCCTGTCATGTGATTAGGTAGGGGATGTGACAAGAGCATGCCCATATACCATATTCCCATACCTGCCAATGTGTCCCTATTTTGCCATTCACCTTGTCAGACTCCAAGGGGATGAGGTGGGCTCCTAGCCCTTCTTGAACTCCAGAATGACTGGAGCACCCCAAAAAAGGTCAGCCTCAGGAACAGCCAGGGGAGGAGGCTAGCTTGTCACCTGAGTCCTCCTCCCAGCTTGCTACATTCAGCTAGTTCCCTCTCCTAGAAAACTCCTGGCTCCCTTACTCAGAAGCAGCTCCTCATCATCAGCTGCCTTGTCTTTAAATACCCCAGTGCAGAGCTGACCGGGCTTAAAGCCTACTTCCAGCCCCTCCCCCTTCCTGACCTTGCTTCCCGTTTCCTGCCACACCCAACCTAGCTGTCTCCCTAGAGCTGTTTCCTGAAGCTCTCCCTGCCTTGTCCTCCCAACCACACCAGGACCCAACCAGCCTGGGCCCTTCTCTTCCCTTCTGCCTCCTAAAGGAAATGAAAGCCTCAGAGGAGGGATGCCATGCCCCCTTCCAGACTCCACAGGGCCACCCAACAACCAGGTAACATGACATCCCAACACACCTGTTGGCAGGTATGCATTCCTTTACTGCATGGGGAGCTATTCATCTGAATGGTCCTTCTGCATGTTCTCCAAATACACTTTCAAAGTATTCCGAAAACTAGTGTTTACCAACCAGTGAACACCAGTGTTCACCAACAGCCATAACAAAACTTTCCCCTATTACCTGTGGGCTGGAGTACATTTTATCACAGTTACACATGGAAGTTGCCAGCCATGTCCTAACTGCAGAGAACGCCATCCAGCCCCCCAACAACTCTAGAGAAGTCAGGCACTGTGCAGAAATGGATTTTAATATGTCCATAATCCAGATTGCTTCTTTATGCATACCCAGTCATATGTACTTATTTGCAACACAGCAGATATCAGGATCGGGATACTGGTTCATAAATAATGCTAATACAAGATTGATTATTTCTCATTAAAAGGACATGAAATAGGAGTGACTTGCAAACCAAAGTCATTTTTCAAAACATAAACATAAGCATAAACACAAACAAGTTCAGCAAGAATTTAAAACAGGCATTGGCTTATTTTCCCCCTCCTTCCATTCTCAGTTATTTTCTTGCATAAGACCATCAGGTTGGTAACATTTCAGTATGTCAGTGCACGACACAATTTAACCTCCTAGGTAGTGTTCTTTATTCCTCAAAGGTTTCCTTAATGAGTTCCACATTTTATGGGTCCTCAAGTTATGGAAGAGTGAGTCCATCTAGCCACAAGTGCACTACAGAACGAATAAGGGGGTGCTTTAAATGGTAATACATGCAATGTATACTTTAGAAATGCATCCTCTGATAAAAAGAGAGATTTTTTGAGTGGATGGTGATTAGACTTGGTAGCCCAGTTTATTTATATTTTAGAGGAAATCATTAAAATATCAGCATGTATTGCATGCTGTATACGGATCCAGCTTAAATGCATTCTAGTGGGTTCTTCAGTCTTTTTTTGTGGCATTGGGGTTTATCTAATCTTCAAATAAAGAAAATCTATGCTCTGCATCTCTCTTCTCAGTTTTCATTTCTAAAACGAAGCTTGAAAGGTGCTGGTGGATTAATAAAATAGTATTTTTACAGGGAAAATCTGTGTTGATTTTTTTTTAAGTTCCACTTTTTGTAATAAAGAAAGCAGATTTACTTGTTGAAAACAATGGGAGGAGAGTCATTAGTTTTCATTTTAGGACATTATCACCCTTTTACAATGGCAGTTCATATCTCAGGAAACACTGGAATAGTTAGGAAAAGAGTAGTCAAAACTTTGTGTTTGCAAATCTTATTCTGTCTTACTATCTGTACTCTAACAAAAAATCAAAATGTTAATATTTTCTCTGCTATGCAAATGGCATTCCTGAAACTCCAGCTCATTTTTATCTCATCTTGTAGTTTGCACCTTGATCTATTTAGAGGCTATACTGATGTGAAGCAGACGTGTGTGTGTGTGTGCACATGCTGCTAGCTAAACAGGGAATCCCATGCATAAATGGGTGCTGCACACGCATTTCCATCTACTAAATCCAACAGCCAGAACTTCATATGTACAGATCCTGATAGATAGGGATGGAGATGAAAATGGAGATTTCATTGGTATGTATAGCTGTTTTTTAAAGGCTGGAATCCTGTCAATCAGCTGTTTGAGAGAAGGAGTGAGAGGCAGACCTCAGTCCTTCTCAGTCATGTCTCCTTGCTCACCAAAGCGGTGGTTGGCAGTATTTCAGTTTTTTACATGTGCACAACCCTAGTTGTTTCATGCATATTGTTGGATTGGAACTACAGATGGGACTCAGACATAACACAAAACATGGGTCAAGATGCAGACTAAGCTAGTCTGAACCACTGCAATAAATGAGGCATGTTAGTTATGACTAACTTAAGTCCCATTAATTTAAATGGGACTTATTCATGACTAACTTAGTCTGGATCCTGCTTATGGTTTGTTTTCCTGTGGTTTCACATTACATCTGAATGTGACCCTGCCCATAAAACATAAAGAAGCTATTCCCATGATCAGTAGAAAGCGGGCTAATGGAGCCTAGCCCACTTTCCGAGCGATTTTGGGAACCACCGGGCTTGCGGAAGAGCCTGGTGGTACCCAGGAGGCTAGCCTGCCTAATTCACCCTCCCCTTAAATGAGGTTTACAGAGCAAGCGCTTGTTAACCTCATTTTATTGCTCATGTGCCACCACAGTGTGTGGTGACATATGAGTAGAACCCCGACCAGGAGGCTCCAAGCAGCCTCCTGGGCTAGAGGGTCCCCCCAGATTGCCCTGCGCACTCGTGCAGGGCCCCTGATCCCCACAGCCCCCACCAGCTCCATGACAGAGCCAATAGTTGTGTGGGCAGCCAATCCAGCCATCCAGGGCTCCTGGCATGATCGTCTGCGGGGAGAACGGGCTAAGACCCCATCAAGGTGCTTCACAGTAATCATGTGAAGCACCTCAGAAGGCTTTTCATGCACAGGCAAAACCGGGCTAAGGAAGGCCAGCCCAGTTTTGCATGTGCATGTACACTGCCCGGATGTGGCCAGATCCTGGCGATGCCTTGGTGGCAAACCCACCTAGTCAGTCACCCCCCCCCCCAAACTAGTGCTTTCCTAACCAGATTTCTGTGATTGACTGCCAGAAATGGCTGCTTGCATTATTGGAGCTCTGGGGCGGGTGGGTGACACAGGGCATCACGTCCTGGTACCCCGGCCCTATCAGGTACCAGCAGCAGCCAGTGGTTATCTGTGCAGGTGATTCATCCACTGAAGAGGACACTCTAGATTGTCTGCGAGGTGGTAAGCCTCTAACCCTAACCCTCTTGCCCTTTTCTCACTGCTCATGAGAAAGAGCTCATAGTTTGTTTAGTGAACAAACTAGGATCTCAAACTATGGTTTGAAGATGGTTTATAAACTGCAGTTTGAGCTAACTGTGGCTTTCTGTTAGCTCTGAATTCATAGACCACTGACAAACCACAATTAAAGTTATTGCTCCACCTGAAAAGGCCACTGAATCAAGATGGGAATTTATTTAACAAGTGGCCCTGAGCCGGGCACCAGGGACTCATTGTGCAGCTTCAGAGAGTCCTGTGCTGATCCTTAAGACCATGTCTGTGTCTGTACCCACTGGAGCTATTCACACACATAGACAAAACTGGGCTAGGAAAGCCCAGCCCAGTTTTGTTGGTGTGTGTAAACTGCCAGGAGCCACATGGCTCCTGTCTGTGGCATGGTGGCAACCCTTGTTGGGTGTCACAGCTGTTAGCCAGGGTTTCGGGTGCAAGCACATCTTAAACCCAGGCTAGCAGATCATGTGTCAGCACCATGCAGCTCTGCATGGCACCTACGATCCGCTCACCCAGCAAGGGAAAGAGGATTGTCTGTGGGCGAGATAAGCATTTTGAGGCTTCCTTCCCTTGCCCCTTTTGAGACCTTTCTTTTTGTTGACAGTGGCATCTTTTTGTAGTGTAGTACAGTTTACTGAAGACTCTCTGAAATCAGGAGCTGGTCCTGTCCTGAGCACAAAGAAAACAAAGAGAGGGGTCTTGGGGTCGTGGTGGACAGCTCATTGAAAGTGTCAAGTCAATACACATGTGGAGAAAGTGGATAGAGAGAAATTCTTCTCCCTCTCACATAACACTAGAACCAGGGGTCATTCCATGAAACTGATTGCTGGGAAATCTAGGACCAACCAACAGAAGTACTTTTTCACACAACACATAATCAACTTGTGGAATTCTCTGCCACAAGATGTGGTGACAGCCAACAACCTGAATGGCTTTAAGAGGGGTTTGGATAACTTAATGGAGGAGAGGTCTATCAAAGACTACTAGTCGGAGGACTATAGGCCACCTCCAGCCTCAAAGGCAGGATGCCTCTGAGTACCAGTTGCAGGGGAGTAACAGCAGGAGGGAGGGCATGCCCTCAACTCCTGCCTGTAGGCTTCCAGTGGCATCTGGTGGGCCACTATGTGAAACAGGATGCTGGACTAGATGGGCCTTGGGCCTGATCCAGCAGGGCTGTTCTTATGTTCTTACACAGCAGTAGTGAAAAAGGCCAATTCCATGTTTGGAATCATTAGGAAAGAGTTTGAAAATAGAACTGCTTATATTATAAGGCCCTTATATAAAATTATGGTGCAATCACATTTGGAGTACTGTGTCACCATTGTAGAACTGGAAAGGGTTCTGCTCACCATTGTAGAACTGGAAAAGTTGCAGAAAATGGCAACCATGATGATCAGGGACCTAGTTCATCTTCTTTACGAGGCAAGGCTACAACACCTGGGGCCTTTTAGTCTAGAAAAAGGATGACTGAGCGGAGACATGAAAGAGGTCTATAATATCAAAAATGGTGTGGAGAAAGTTGATAGAGAGAAATCTTTCTTCTTCTCCCATAATGCTAGAACCAGAGGGTCATCCCTTGAAACTGATTGACAAGAAATTTTGCATTGACAAAAGGAAGTACTTTTTCACACAATGCATAATCAACCTATGGAATTCTCTGCCACAAGGTGTGGTGACAGCCAACAGTCTGGATGGCTTTCAGAGGGGGTCTTGATAAATTCATGGAGGACAGGTCTATCAATGTGTACTAGTCTGGTGGCTATAGACTACTGCAAGCTTCAGAGGCGAGATGCATCTAAATACCAGGTGCAGGGGAGTAACAGCAGGAGAGAGGGCATGCCCTAAACTCTTCCTGTGGGCTTCCCAGAGGCATCTGGTGGGCCACTGTGCGAAACAGGATGCTGGATTAGATCTAGCAGGGCTTTTCTTATGTTCTTAAGTAAGGATGGGCTCTTGGCTGGTTCACAAGCTGCACATGTGAATCCCTCTTCAGTAGGCAGGGAGGAACATAGGAAGCTGCCATATACTGAGTCAGACCATTGGTCTACCTAGCTCAGTATTGTCTTCACAAACTGGTGGCAGCTTCTCCAAGGTTGCAGGCAGGAATCTATCTCAGCCCTATCTTAGAGAAGCCCGGAAGGGAACTTGGAAGCTAGATGCGCTTCCCAGAGCAGCTCCATCCCCTGAGGGGAATATCTTACAGTGCTCACACTTCTAGTCTCCCATTCATATACAACCAGGGCGAACCCTGATTAGCTAAGGGGACAAGTCTTGCTTGCTACCACAAGACCAGCTCTCCTCTGCTGCATAGTATGTCAGCCAGTAACTCTAGTCTGTTATGTATCAGCGTAGATCTTAAAAATATATTTTCTGGCAGCTTATTATCAAGTGCCTCCTTTCCCCTTTCATTTGGGTAGTCTTTGGTGGACTGCTTCCTGTGAATGTTGATCATGACAGTCCAGTGCTTGCAAAAGTATGGGACAATTCCCAAGATATTATTTTGAAGGTTGTTTATTTGACATTGTATTACTGAAGATAACCTTGGCATTCCATCATGGCTAAAACCTTTTGAAATGTTGTCATAGTGTTTATAACAACTGTTGAAAGAAGCATTGGTTAATTTCTGAAAAATTAGAAGCTTTTTTAATTTTTGGCTATATAGCATATTTTCCAAAATATCCTTTCTCTTTATAGATTAGTAGATATACATTTTAAATATACATCAGAATTTTAAGTGAGATGGAAATTTAGTCAAGGATGTGACTCTTTTAATTTGTTTGTATCTTTTCATGTTTTTAATTTTTAAACGGTTTGGGGAGGATTTCTAGTTACATCCCTTGTAAAGACATTGCCATGAGAATTCCTGCAAGTGAAGAAGATTAATAAAAGAAATGACATTCATTAATTTTTGGAGACATCATGTAAAATATATCTGCAAACATCTGGGGAATTCTCTATCGACACAGATAAAGTGCCTGTGAAGAAAGTTATGGAGTTGAAGTTATAATGGAGATAAAGAAATGAATCCCCAAAAAGAATGAGGGGGAGCCACTTGGGTGTAAGAATTTGAATTTTAAGCAGAACAGGAACAGATTACATTCCGTACCAAGTGCTTGTAGTTGTATGATGAGACTGCTTCACCTTTAATAGTTATGTGGGGTTTTGGCAGCTGCAGCTTGTCATAAAGGGGTGACAAATGCAATACCTGAAATCCCTTTCCTGCTCAGCTACCCAAAGTACAAAAGCACTACCCTCCTTTGCACCTTCATACCCTAATTATACATTTGTAACCAATGCCGGTGATGTAATTGCATTTGAAAACACAGAGAGGCAAATCACTCTGACGCTGCCATGTGCGAAAATGTCTCTTACGGATATTTCAACTTTATTTTCTGTACCTGAGAATTTGAAGAAATCTTTTGGATGCCAAGGGGCACAGACTATTAGACAGGAATAGGCAATGATTCCCATTTAGGGGGAGGAAGTTCTTAATCATGTGAAGACATCCGAGACTCAAAACTGCACACGAACTGATTGCAATTTCTCCAGATGGCAGAGTTTCTTCCATGTTCACTGTTATAAACTTGGCAGAGGAGCCGTTGCTGTGCTGCCTGCTATAGAGAGTAATTCTGCAGTGAGCTGACAATCAAGGGAGAGAAGTTCCAGGCACCTAGACTGTTAGCTCACTGGGGAAGCAATTCAGCTGAACTGCATAACCATTGGTGCCTCCATGTGCACCGAGGATAGCTGGTGGTGATGGGCCATTGGTATTCCTGATTTGGAATACCTTATAATTACCATGTCAAGACAGAGGAAGGCTAGCATAATTATTAGGTACTCTGTGCTTCGTGGTCCTAAAAGAAGAAGAAGAAAGAATAGCATGAACACACACACACACACACCATTTCTTAGTCAAGTTTCTTTCCTGATCTTTACAGATTGTTTTCTACAGTTTCAGGAATTTTTAAAAACAGTTTTTCCATTACACTGAAACAATAAGGGCATTCACATGACTGTTCAGGAGGGAGGGCTGGGAGGAAGGCTGCTGCAAAACCTTACCTCCCCCACCCCAGACGATCCAGTAAATGTTGCTGGATATCCTCCACTGCCGTGCCAGGCAGTGCAAAGCTCCGGAGGTTAATGGAGGTAATGGAGACATGCAGGCCACACCAGGAACTTTTAGTCTTCCGGCTGAAATTTATATGTCAGGCTCTCAGTATGGCCATCCACTTCCCAATGAGTCAAGTGGTTGAGGTAGCCTCAGAGTTTCTCACTGGAGAGCTTTTCAAGCTTATGGGCAGGGCTTGTTACATTCACCAGCCCCGCCCTAGCTTAGCTACTTACCCCCACTGACTCATTCAGAGTCCCAGGGCTCCTTCCACTCCGAGCCCTCCTCCAGAACTGGCCCCTCATCACTGGCCAGTCCTCCCTTATATAGCCGCTGACAACCGGGGCAAGTCTCGTGAGATCCCATCACAAGATCTCGTGAGAGCTGCTCCAGATCCTGTGAGGCCTCATCTTTTGAACGCAAGACCATACTTCCCTGCTTGGGCCAGTGACAGTACCTCCATCTGGGTGTCTGTTGCCTCCCCCGCCCGATCAGGACATCCCTGCAAGACTCGGGTGGGGGGAGCCCTGCCCTGGAGTTCTCTGTATTTCCCCGCAGCTATCAGTTCCGCCTCAGAGATTCCCCGACATTATAAAATAATAAATTGGAGGTTAATCTTGGGCCTACCATTGCTAAATTCTGCTCTGAACAGTCTACTGGCTGAAAAAGATTAAGTGTATTCCAGATTGATTTATACTACAAGTGTACCCAGAACATAAGGACCCAACTGCAATATTTGTTAAAGAAGGGATAGGTAGCCAAAACCCAGCTTAAGGAGAAATTCCTTATCCCACCCATGTATCTTTAAATCTTTTACATGATCCCCATCGCACGTTAAGGTCATCTGAGGAGGTCCGTCTCCAGTTACCACCGGTTCGTTTGGTGGTGACTCAGAGGCAGGCCTTCTCTGTAGCTGCTCATGGGCTATGGGATGCACTCCCGGCAGCAATTCGCAATCTTAATTCTTTACTGACCTTCAGGAGAGCCCTTAAAACTCATCTGTTTGGCCTGGCCTTTCAGGGTTTTTAATTAGTTTAAATTCTTTTAATGTTAACCTGTTTTTCAGGGTTTAAATTGTTCTGATAGTTTTTATTGTTTTTAAGAAGTTTTTTAATTGGTGTTTATATTTATATTTCTGTTTTTAATTGTTATTGGTTTTAATTGTTTCTGTTTTTAAATTGTAAACTGCCCTGAGCTATTCTGGAAGGGAGGTATAAAAATTGAATGAATGAATGAATAATGAAGATAGCTCTTTTAACAGCTGCTATTTGGTGCTAAAATATTCCAACTAGATCTTGCTGTTCTGGAAATTCTAGACAACCTGGCACCAAGGATAAGGATTTCCAAGATGGTCCTAGATCAGATGACCAAACAAGCCCTCATCAGATGTTATCAGCATGAGCAGTACTCATGCAAGGAATGTGGGAAGGAAGTCCTGCCACCCCACTGTCACTCATCCCCTCCCACCCGACAAACACATTTAGGGCACTGTTTGCCTGAAGTGAGAGGTACCGTGTGTTCACTGGGGATTCCGAAGTTGCAGCTCATGGAATCATCAGTGGACATTCTTACGGTACCTCCCCCTTCAGACAAATGACTCTGTAAGCATGTGCACCCTACAGGAGGAGGTGAGTGTCAGCAGCAGGGTGGGACTTCCTCCTCTCTTTCCTCACTTTAAGTGTGAGTGCTGCTCATGCTGATAACATCTGAGGAGGGCTACATGTCTTCAGAATCCACACTGTGTTTGTCTTGCTTTTGAATAACTTGGCCACCATCCCCACTAACGGTGTGGAGGTGCATGTACAGAGTGCCTTCACAGCGTGTAGCTATCCAGAGTCCTGCTGTGTGCAAGGGAGGTTGAGCTTTGCCACGCCAGCTCCCCTCCAGAAATGTTCCATATAAGTACCTGTACATAGTATCTATTTCATTAAACTATTAATATTCCTGATTCCTCTCCACTGCCTTGTCCTTGCATACCACAACTCTTTCCCTTGGATTCTACACTAGGTTTTAAATCTTGTTCCATCCCCCTTTTCTCTACTGGAGCAAGAAATAAATGCATACAATTAAAACCTCAAGAAGGACCTTCATAAGAGCCAAGGACATTGTGGCATTGCTGGGCAAACATCATGGAAGTGAGAAGTGAGCAAACTCAACCTAGTTTTCATCAAATCAAGTAATGGGAATCTCTCTCTCTCTCTCATTTTGTTCCCTCTGTTACTTCTAGGACTGATGCAATTCCAAAAGATGCTTCCTTGTTGCAGTTTCTGCACATTTTTTTGAAAGTGGTACTATGGGGTAGAGCACATGCTACACATACATAAGGTCCCAGTTTTGCTATCCCACATCTCTAGCAAAAAATGATTTTTATCTCTAGTTTAAAAGGATTTAGGGGAGGGAGTATCTCCCAGCTCTGTGGGAGAACACCTGCTTTACTTGTGGAAGGTGCAATCCTTTTTTACAAAATTAAAAATATGTTTAAATGTATTTGTATTTGTCACGGCTCTGGTCTCTCCACAGCCGTTCTCTTGTTCTACTTCTCCCACTCACCTCCCGCAAGTAGGGCCTCAGAGCTTTTGAGGGTAGGGGGTTTGGTTCACCTGAGTCCTCCTTCTCCAGGCTCCTTGGGATCACTGTGGCAGTCTCTCTCCAGAGACCTCCACCACTTGACCTCCAACTGCCCTCATCACTGGCTGAGCCTGCCTTAAATCCCTCCTGATAACTGATGCATCCCACGCCCCCACTGATTGGATCTCCGCCCTGCCATATCCAGCTGCTCTCACCCTTATCCCACTCAGCTGTGCATCTGTCTGCTGCTGCCTCCTATTTTATTGTAGGCTTGTTTTGTTTTGTTTTAGATGGCATGTTTTTATTCTATAGTGTGGAGAACAATTATTATAGGGTAGCAAATGATTGAAGTTGTTATTAATTGCTGGCATGTTCAGTAGAGCTGGGAAACACCTATCTGAAAACTTGGAGAGCCTCAATCAGAGCAGACAATACAGGTGGACCTCAATATTTGCAAGGGTTTGATTCTCAGCTGCAGCTACGGATATGGATACTGCGGATACTGAGACATTGAGGCTATGGGATTGCAAAGTAGGGATGTCCAGGGGTTCGGGGTCAAACCAACCCACCCCTTGAAACCGAACCCCAGACAAGTCCACAAATAATTTTTTTTTAAAATAATAATTTTAATTTACCTTCAGCCCTTTCGGGGGGCTTCCTGTAGGCTGTGGAGGGGTCCTCCAGTGTTCCCCCTCCCCCCACTGGCCTCTCGCATCACCACCGTGGACCAAATTTAATCGGTTTACTCTGTAAATCGGTGCAGCAGCCATTTTGGAGGCCATCACACATGCACAAATGGCCTCTGTGCCTGGCATGGCCCAGGACCTCCCAGAGACAATTTGTGCATGCGCGGTGGCCATTTTCCCCCAGCAGCCATTTTTAAATATATTTTTTTTTAAAAAAAATGGCCACTGTGCATGTGCAAATAGTCTCTGCAAGGCCCTGGGTGATGCCAGACCTCACAGAGGTCATTTGCACATGTGCGGCAGCCTCCAAAATGGCTGTAGCACTGATTTACAGAAGCCCAAACGAGCCAGTAAACTGATTAAATTTGGGCCACAGCGGAAATGTGAGAGGCCAGCAGGGGGAGGGGAACCTTGGCGGACCTCCCCGCAGCCTGCAGGAAGCCCCCCAAGGGGGCTGAAGGTAAATAAAAAAAATTTTTTAAAAAAAGAAATTCACAAACCCCACCCCGGACCGAACTGGACTGCGGGTTTGGAGGGGTGCCGGACTGAACTTGTCTGGTCAGGTTCGAGTCCAGTTTTATACACACTCCTATTGCAGGAGTCAGGTTTCCGGTCAGCTGAAAACTGGCAGATTTGGGGGCAAAATGTGAGGGGAGCTGCTTACCCTGCTTTGCTGCTCCCCCTGAGTCATCCTGTGTCCCAGAATGCCTCCAAACTGGCCAAAAATCACAATTCCCCCCCCTTTTTTACTTAAATGGAGTCATTTTGTGGCTCCAACTAACACAACGGTGGCCAAAAATGACTGCAGTCATTTCCAGCCACCCCTGACCTGCAGATACGTGAGGTAAAGGGATTTTTTCTCCCCCACCCTGTGTGTGCCACATATGCCAAGGTTGGGTGTCTTTTACCTGACCACAGATACACAAATCCGTGGATACTAAGACTGCAGATAACGAGGTTCTCCTGTACTGGGTGACCTGGACCGATGGTCCCACTGTTATAAGGCATGTAAATATGCAGATGTAGTAGTAGTAGAACAACATTTACATACACCAGCTTGGGAGCAATCGACAGGACACCCCTCCTGCATAACCTTATGTAATGACAGTACATCTGTCCTCTTGCACAGCTCCCATTTATTTGAATGGGGCTGACACAGGAGACATTTTGCCTTCTCGAGTAGGCTTTTCAAGAGTGGTCACCACAGGAAAAAGAAAGAGAGAAATCACATGCTTTTGAGGCTGTGTTAAGTATGCCAAGCTCATGGCACATTGCCAAAATATATCTGATTTTTTTTTTAAGGAGCAAAAAAAAAAAAAAATCTTGTCATTGCTTCCTTTCTGGCACCTCATAACCTTTTGATTTCTTGCTACTGACATAGGAGTGATATAACTCAATTTCACATTGATCAGCTTCGCTAAGCATAAGTAATGTGTACTAAATAAGCACAGAAAGACTGCTTGGGTGTTTGGGGTAGTGGCAAGGTATATTTTTTAAAAAATGGATTGATATTGCCTTTTTTGTTGTTTGTTATCCAATAGTTCTGCTTAAAATTCCCTTAGACTTTTTGTGGCCAAAACTGACCTGTTCTGTTTCATATATAAAAGCTCTACATTAAAAGAATATGAAGTAGCAAATATCTTTACTGAAGCACTGTTGGCAGCTGAGATCACTGACAACTTCCTGGCTGTGATTCATAATCTATATTGGTGCCTTTGAGACAGCAGGCTATTGATTTTTCCCAGTCTATAATCCAAGACCATATACGCAGCTTGTTAGACATCTGTGGGAATATAAACTGAGTTTTGATACAATTTAGGGAGCTTCTGGTAGTGGGGCACTTAGTTTTTGTCTTTGAGAAAATCTTTACACATCTGTGTAATCTTGCAGAGATTTTTAACAGATAATTCAATACAGCTTGTTTTTTTTTTCCTGGTGAAATGCTTTCCTGAGTGGAAGTAACACAAAGTAAGTTTCAGGATGCCAATAACAAAATGAACCCCAGCAACTTAGGGGACCCATTCAAATACGTCATGGTTGGGTTTCTCTTCTATCTTTAAAAAAAAATTGTTGACTTTCCTAATAATTTGCAATAATATTGCTTTAATATTGGCTGCCATCCAGAGTAGCACTGTGCTAATTCAACAGTGCTGATTTCCAGACTAGGTCTGTGCCATTGTGTGAGAGGGGGAAGGGGTGATTTTTGGTGATCTCCCCTTCCCTTTGAAGATCACTGTGCATCACAAAAATATTCCCTAAAGGTCACACAACCCCAGGGACACATTTTTGTGTGCCCAGTGGGTGAGCTTAGTAGGGTAGGGGAGATCATTGAAAAATTCCCCCTTTTCCTTCTTACACAATGACACAGCCTTGCTGGAAGCTTGGAAGCCAGCACTGTTACACCAGCACAGTGCTAGTTTGGATATCTGCCATTACTTATTGT
The DNA here is from genome assembly GCF_027244095.1 of Hemicordylus capensis. Lineage (NCBI taxonomy): Eukaryota > Metazoa > Chordata > Lepidosauria > Squamata > Cordylidae > Hemicordylus > Hemicordylus capensis. The sequence goes on from NC_069660.1 coordinate 272,169,111, forward strand.
ATTGCCAGGGAAATATGCTATAAACCTGGGATTCTCAGCCTTGGGTCCCCAGAGGTTGTGAAATTACAACTCCCACCATCCCCAGCCACAATGGCATTGGATGAGAATGGTGGGAGTTGTAATCCAACACCATCTATGGAGTCAAGATTGGGAATGCCTGCACACAATTAGCTATACTGTACAGATAATGGCAACTAAAGGCCATGAAATGCTATGGGACGGGTTTCCACATATGGACTGGCTCTATGATTGCAGCGTGATTTTCTGTGCACTAGGTGCTAAATGGAACTTCCATGTTCACAGGCACTGTACCCCTGTTTTCCAAATGCTGAGAGCAAACAATAGGGGATGCCCATCAACTTCATTCTCTGCTTATGAGCATCCCAGAGACACCGTTGGAGGCCAAATGTTGGCATAGCTAGGCCTTTTGTTATGCTCTTCTTGGCTAGCATTTCCTTTGTCATATAGTCTGTCTCACTTCCCAGCCCCCACCTGTTCCAGTATCTTAGTCACAGGTGTACAGATTAATGAAAATAGGGACATTTTTGATATATGAAGGATAGAACATTCAATTTATGAAAACCTAGATTAAAATGCATTAGAGTGATGCTGGTTTGCCAAGCAATAGAATCGAATCCCCTCACCCTCTACAGTAGATAGGGATATTTTAATGAATTGTGCAGTAAGGCTAATATTGTAGGGAAGCAACTATGTCTTGATTGCTCTTGGCTCAGCATCCCACTTCTATCAAAGTCAAAGCTTCATACATAGAAACACAGAAATAAGATCTGCTTAATACTATAGTGGAAGGCAGAGACGCACATGATGAAATGTTGACAATGACCTTTTTAAATATTTTAAAAGAGGCACAGGTTTTTTGATTGTAGCAGGAAGATTTTTTTGACCTTTTTATTTATTTATTATTTAATCAGAATCTGTTAAAAAAAAATACTGTTACTGCTGCGGCATGACCATCTTTTGTTCAGCTGCTAATGGCCAAAAGGATGATCAGGAGATGCTTTCCTCAAAGGGCAATTTATTTGCAAGGGTGGGATCTGGGACGGATATGCCAGAAAAGAAAGTGGTCAGCAGTGGCCTTAGAAACAGTGAAGAGTTTTTAGCTCTGTCAGCAAGACCAGAGGTACGGGCGACTGTTGTCTGTCATGCTGTTGCATGGGAAATCTGATACAGAATCAGTATTATGCTGCCTGGTTTTAGGATAAAAACAGGCAGCATAATACTTGCTATGCTTGCTTCCAAGTCTCTCTGGTGATATATTTATAAGTTCTTTAAAAATCACAAAGGCAGTGGTTGACATCCAGACTAATGCAGTGCTGCCACTGGGGGGGGGCACATTTTTTATTGATCTCCCCTTCACTCTGAACCCCACTATGCCTCCTGAGAATATGTCCCTGAGGGTTGAACGACCCTTGAAGTTGTATTTTTGGGAGGCACAGTGGGCTTCAAGGGAAGGGAAGATCAGAGAAAACTGCCCCCCATAGCAGAAGCACTGCGTTAGTCTGGATGTCAGTCAATATTGTCATCAGGTCTCCATGCATTCTGTGGCTCTCTTGGACCCCCCTGCTCTCAAGCAGCTCAGGGGATGGGATTAACCATCATCTTGGACCTCCTACTTTGGGTCTTATTCCCTCAGCTAAGCCCATCACTGGCAACACAAACCATCACCCTAGAACACTCCTGTCCCCTCCTCAGCACTTCCCTGTTCTGCCTTGAAATGTTCTACATGGTGTCAGTAGTATCACAAGACACTTGGTCCATCTTCTATTAGAAGGGTGTTCTACCAACTTGATGCTACAACAGAAAAGTCCCAGTTCCTCATGCTCACCTTCAGTCTAGGGAGGGTGTGTGCAAGGCAATGGAGGAGGGTGGATGGACTGATTCTGAGTAGCCACGTGGTCCTAGAAGCCATGGTTCACCCTTGAAACACTTGGAGTGTTTGGCTAGGAGTGTTTCTGAATGAATGCAGAGTATATCTCCCCTCAGCATGGCCAGGAAACAATATTCTGGGGGCAGAGGTCATGATTCAGTCTTCATAGAGTAAATCAGGAGTGGTGGTACACACACACACACAGAGAGAGAGAGAGAGAGAGAGAGAAACAGCTGGTCTTGGCACTTCAGGCATCTACACTGTAAAAAGTCAGCATCTGGAAATAACTGCCACATGATTTTGTGACTCCTCTAGAATAAAGAGGTGAAATGACTATATGGAGGATAGCTCTCTGTGTCCACTAGCCATGATTCTTAAAAATACAGCCTCTGTCATGAGAGGTATATTGTCTCCAGATCGTAGGGTAGTATCTCTCATGCCTCTGGTGAACTTCTATGAGACAACTTTCTGACCATTACAAGTTTCCAAAATGCTTAACTAAATTAATGATTAAGCTGATTCTGCACAAGGTGTTAACTGCACAATTTAGGATTATGATAAAAATAATGGCCCACATGGTGTGCAGTGTTACAGCTCCCTAACACTGTAACATGTGCCTGCTGCAGAGTCAGAACACAGGCCCAATGCTGGTAAGAGTGGGTAGTAACACTAGCGGCACTTCTGCATCATTCCCCATTGTTACAAATGGGGGACTGCAGAAGCACTGCTAGCACTAACACCTGTTCTTACCAGTGTCGAGGCTGCATTCTGACTGTGCAGTAGCCCAGGAGTGCAACATTATGGAGCTGTAATGCTGTGCATTGTGTCAGCAAATTACAGTACAGGTCGAGTATCCCTTTTCCGGACACCTGAAATCCGGAATGCTCCCAAATCCGGACACCACGCCATAACAACAACAAAAAACACCCAAGCCTCAGCTCACTTTAAAAATTCAGTCAAGCCACCTCCCTCAGGGCCAGGGCTGTCCCGTCGCCTTCCTCAGGGCCAGGCCAGGCCATTCTTGCCACCACCGCCCACCCACCTCCACCGCCACCAGCACCTCCTGCCTCCTTCACTCGCCTTTTCAGCTGTCCACCTCCTTGCCACCACCTCCTCAATGCCGCCATTATTTCTCGCTGCTGGAACTCTTGCGCACTCTCACAAGAGTTCCACCTGTACCTGGTACTGTATATAGAAGACTCCAAAATCCAGAAAAGTCCAAAATCTGGAACACTGCTGGTCCCAAGCAGTCCGGATAAGGAGTACTCGATCTGTACTTTAATTAACATATTTGAAATGTTTTCCTTTGCTCATGGCAAAACATGTCTCGATGAAGCAAACTTTCTGAAGCTTCAGCAAGCGCTTAACTGGAAGCAGACACAGTTCATCTGAGCCACTGAGATCCTTTTTGAGAGCAACCCAACAGAAATTGCTGGAAAATTCCTGATAAAGAGCTGGAGACACACAGCCATGACTACTGACAGCTGATGCATTACTTGCTGCTTCGGTCAAACAGTCAAAGAACTAAGACAACAGCAGGAAAAGCAGGAAATAAGCAGAAGCTCAGTGGGTGTAAGAAAAATAGTTTAGACACATAAATGCAATATAAATGCAAACGCAGATGCAGTTGAGTTCAACAGCTCTTCTGAAATAAAGACAGGATCCTAGAGGCTGCTTTACACAGGTATGCATACTTGTATAAGTCTACTAGTATTAATCAAGTATACAAGTATTAGTAAATTGGATTACTTATAGTGTAGTGCAATATATTTGTGAAATCTGCTTCTGGTATGTGGTTCCAGAAGTAGATATCACTAATATATTGCACTACAAGTGCAAACCTTAATTTTTAGATAACTATAATTTTTAGCCTAATTTGCCCATTCATATATGCACACTACCCCTATATGTATGTACACATGCACATATGTCACTCACCATACTTACATGTATACACACACACCATAGAGTGAGTTATTATTGCTTACACCATAGCATACATACTGTACTGTGAGTCACTGTTCCAAGAGTGGGTCACACTCCCAAGTCACTCTGCAGCCCACCCATGCTGCTTCCAACAGCAGGGCTGCAAACGAGTGCGCCATTGTGCTTCTGATTCTGCTCTCATCATTCCCAATGAGAATAGCATCAAAAGTGCCATTGGAAGCAGTGCGGGTGGGCGACAGAGTGCCTCAGAAGCAGCAAGTGTGGCCCTCTCTCGGATTGGTGGCTTGCTGTGCAGTATGGGAGCCGATGCCTACAAAAATGTGGTGGTTTGGGTTAATCCATTCCTTGATCCAGGCCAGCTTTTGAATGGGGCTTTAGTTACTTTTTAGTCCTGGAGTGGAGGCGGGGCTAAGAAACAGCCAGCAGCAAGAGAACTGAAAAGCAGTCTGCCCTTGCCTCTCTGTACGTAATATCTATTTCATTAAACTATTAATATTCCTGATTCTACTCCAATGCCTTGTCCTTGCACACCTCAGCTCTTTTCCTTGAATTCTTTAAAAAAAAAAAATCCTCACGGATATATAGATCTACTACAATTCAGCAGTTCTTAAAGCAGAGTAAAGCAATGAAATAAATTTAAAGTTCTATAGAGAACTTCTTCCTGAAAAGAGACATATAAACATTTTAAATAGTGATGGTGAAGGTGATGGTGGTGGTGATGTATGGAGTCAAAGGAAGAGTGCCTCTTGTCCTGGGCACAGAAGGCACTATGTTGAGTGGGGAGTGAGTATGGGCATCTTTCTCCAAAATAACCTCCTCCACTTTTGCCATCCTTTTATTGGCAGAGTGCCCACTGGTAAGCAGACACAGCTACTAAAGCTACAGAAGGCACAAATGAGATTGCTGCATCTTTGCCCTGACAGCTTGCACTGTCAATACTGTACATGCCCCCTCTAAATCCTCTTTGCCCCCATGACCATTACCCCTCTCAATACCAGTTGCAGGGAGCAACAGCAGGAGAAAGGGCATGCCTTCACTTCTTGCCTGTGGGCTCCCCAGAGGCATCTGGTGGGCCACTGTGTGAAACAGGATGCTGGACTAGAAAGGCCTTGGGGCTGATCCAGCAGGGCTGTTCTTATGACCCTATAGAGCTGTTGCTGTCCCAGAGCCGTTAGTTATACATATTTCCCCCATCTAGAATGCTGCCTATTTAAGTATTTGCAAATTGCAGCATGCCCCATTCATTGCACTTTCCTACCTCTCCAAGAAAGCACTGGACTAGGCAGTTTGCTCAAAGTAAGTAACTGCAGTCTTGCGCAGCGGACAGACTTCATTCCAAGTCTCTGATCCTGCTGTGCTTATTCGTCCTTTAAGCAAGACAAGACAAACTCTCCTTTGTCCCCTGTCTCCTATCTTCTCCTTAACTATGACTTTATTGCAGTCGCCAAGGACAACTTTGATTTCGCAAGGCACAATGAGAAATTAAACAAAGTCCCTTAGAATATATCTCTGTATTGCTTTTTCATGGAAGAGATTGCTCTAATCCCTGCTGTGATATTGCCCATCACTCAGCCATAGACAAACTAAGCTGGATCCACAACAGATAGCTGCAAGCAGAGAAGGTTCCAAATGTATAGATTTGAGAAACCTACATGTTGCCAGCATTCTCTTTTCCAAGCTGTTAAACAATGATTGGTTTTATTTTTCCTAACTATCCCGTAAGAAAAGTCTGGACCTCACACTCTCAGGAAAAAGAATCAAAAGGTCTCTTGTCTCATGCCACAATTCATCAGTAGCTTCTGAGGGCCCTGACAGGGACCAGTTTATACTGCAACCAACACAGTTAAAGTATTCATTTGTTGTTGGGATCCAGGTGTCTCTTCTGGTAGCTCTTGGGATTCAGGAGAAAATGCATCTATGGCAGAACAATTTACACATTCCTAGCAACTCAAACCACACATTTGTTTATACCTAGAAAAATATAACTTTTAATCCCAGTTAACATGCCTAAGCCACCTAATGACACAGCAGGGAAATGACTTGCTTAGAGAGCAAGAGGTTGTTGGTTCGAATCCCCACTGGTATGTTTCCCAGAATATGGGAATATGTTTCCCAGAATATGGGAAACACCTATATTGGGCAGCAATGATATAGAAAGGTGCTGAAAGGCATCATCTCACACTGCATGGGAGGAGGCAATGGTAAACCTCTCCTGTATGCTACCAAAAGAAAACCACATGGCTCTGTGGTCGCTAGGAGTCGACACCAACTACTTTAGCATGTCTAACATAACCACTATCGCAATATTGTGTGGAATGAATGTGGTTGTGGTTGTGTCATTTGAATAGTGTATAGGAGCATAGGAAGCTGCCATATACCAAGTCAGACCATTAGTCCATCTAGCTTAGTATTGTCTACACAGACTGGTAGTGACTCCTCCAAGGTTGCAGGCAGGAATCTTTCTCAGCCCTATCTTGGAGATGCCAAGGAAGGAACCTGGAACCTTCTGTTCTTCCAAGAACAGCTCCATCCCCTAAGGGGAATATCTTACAGCGCCCACACATCAGGTCTCCTATTCATATACAACCAAGGCAGACCCTGCTTAGCAAAGGGGACATGTCATGCTTGCTACCACAAGACCAGCTCTCCTCCCAAGTCATGTCTATGAGACATCTCTCTCTAGTGACCAGCAAGCATTCTCCCACTCATACTATAGGTCAATTCTCACGTTATGTTCAACGCAGGTACAGTCATTCACACATTATGCTGACGCAGGAATAGAAGTTCACTTCCTATCTGTACCATGCATTTGAAGGGCCTTTATCCAGGCTCAATTTTAAAATGAACACAGGTACAGTCATTCACACAAACACATGTATGAGTGTACAGACATCTGTACAAACATACAGGAAAATGGGTATATGCCTAAACAATTTTGTGAAAATCATTTTATTATGTGAAACATTTTCTTTCTTGCCATAAATATTTGTTACTTCTGTGAATGACTAAAGCTTGCCTTTTCCAGTGCTGAAGTGCACAATTCATCTGCAACAAGGGATTATCTTATAGATCTCTCTCCCCCACCTCTTTCCATGTAAACTGAATCTCTCTCTTTGGGGGAGAGTGGTTGGGAAATGGTTTGGATAAGCCCCATACTGTCACTCTTTCATCTTTGATTGTTCCATACTGGAGTGCTTTAATACTGTTGCGGCATTACTTCTCTACAATTAGGTGGAAATATAATTAAAATGGAAGTTTTACACAACACTTAATATAACACCATATTATCCAGTAATCCCTTTCCCCATAGCTAATATCCTTCTACATTATACTCACTTGTTTCCCATTCAGCAAAGGCCTCGTAGAATTATTTAAAAGTTTCTTCCCTTCAAGTTCTGCCTGTTTGTTCTTTCCTAACCAATATTGCTGGCAGATATCGTTATGGCAGGTGGTGATTTCTGCCTTAATCACTGCTTAACTGGTCAGCTTCCATTCCCTGGGATGGGTACTTTGATCACTGTTTTCCTTTTATTATTTTTTCTCTTCTTTCTTTTGTAAAGAAATAATCTATTTCACTATAAGGGGGAAAACAAGAAAAAGTAATCTAAGTAAAATAGTAACTAAAGTCCTCCCCACAAAGAAAACCAGAAGATGACAAATTAAGGGACAATTAATTCCTTATCCTGTCATCAGTGCTGAATAGAAGCAATAAATGGAGAGAATCTGGCTCTAGTCACCCATATGTGGATTACACTGAAATTTGATTACTATAATGTGCTATGCATGGGGCTAGCTCTTGAAACTGACTTGGGACCTCTGTTGTTAATAGATAACTGTATTCATTTGGTGAGGCCTTCCTAGGCATTTTGCCAGTTATTCTGCCAGTAGAATTGGCAGGGATGGCAGAAGATATTTTCTGTGGTGATGTCCAGCATGTGACACACTGTGCTGCAGGAGTTTCATTCATAGGGCTTCTTTTCTGGTGGTCCCGCTCTCCCTTTAGACACAAATTTCTGAGACAATGAAGCCACATTCACTGTTCCCATCTGTCATGACTCTGAGTCCAGCACTCCCCTCCCCAAGCTGATGATACAGAAAGCCCAGGGGATGAGATGGGACGGGAACACAATCTAAGATCCAGACCATGGTTGACCCTGTGCTGCTGGCCCCCACCAGTGTTCTCTCTAACAGGGATTCCCAGATGTTGTTGATGAGAACTCCTATAATCCCTAGCCAGAGGCCATTGCAGCTGGGGATACTGGGAGCTATGGTGAACAACATCTGGGCATCGCTGTTAGAGGGAACAGTGGCCCCCACCCCAAAACAATTAAGGGGACCCAAGCCAGAAACCACACCACAACCCGAGGACACAGTCCTGTTTGTCCTCCAGCTCAGAGGAGTCCACTGAAGACCTGCAATATTAGCAAAGACATACACACACACACACACACACACACACACACACACACACATCCAGTATTGCCAGGGCCAGGGCTTGAGAAATCAGGCATTGCCCCTTTAAGGAACAGAGCCTTTCCTAGAGAAAGGGTGGGGCCAATTCACCTTTCCTAGGCAGCAGCTATAAGAACATGAGATGTTGCTGGAGCAACATTTTCATCTGTGTTGCAGCACTTGCTCTTTGTTGGTAACAGTCCTGATTCCAGCTTTTGGAGCTGTCCAAGGTCTGATGTGCTCCTCATGTGCTTGGCAAAGAACCTGGAACTGGATGCCATTACACATCACTGAGTGATATCCCTGATATCACCGTTTCTACTGGTCATGCCCTCTAACATCCATGCATTCATCTGAAAGGGGCCACACATGACTTAAGTCAGGGTTCTGGATCAAATGGAACTGTATTTACCTGAATCTAAGACTAGGGTGTTTTTCCTAAAGTTCATTGATGTTAGTAATCAGGGGTCATCTTAAATTCAGAGTCCTCTTCCTTTTGGGTAAATATAAGTATATTTGTATTTATACTTGTATTTATCCTATATTTTTAAGGGGCTTGTCTGAAATTCAGAGTCCTCTTGTATTTGGGTAAATACAATATGTGTGCATGGCTGTACACAAAGAGGCCCCCTTTCATACTTTCAGCTGAACATGCAAACATATGAGGGCGTGGACTGTGACATGTTGACATGAGGTCAGCACTCTCTCCATCCACTTGCTGACCATGTGAGGGGAACACGAATGAGCAAGGCTCTAGTATTAATAAGAGCTGTACACTGCAGATATCTATCTATATAATTAATTCTCTTAAACGTACCCGTCACTAATCCCATGGATGGCAGCTCTCGTGAGAGTTTGGAGAGCTGCTGGATAGCAATGGGGACAAGCGGGTGGAAGAAAATGGCAGCAGCCAGCTGGCTGGTCCAGGAATTAATGGCGCCAGCCGGCCAGGGAAACAACTACAGAGCTGGCAGGTGGGCGGAGAAGGCAGGGGCGGCCGGTGGGTGGCCGGAGGGAGGGAGGACGGCTGAGAAGCAGCCAGCCAGAAAGTAGAAAGCCCAGTTTTCCAGGCGGAGGGGGAAGAAGAAGTGGGCAGGCTGACTGGTCCACCAGCCAGAAAGCGCGGGAGAGGGGGCTGAGAAGTGTGGGGGGAGAAGAAGCAGGAGAGAGAAGAAATGGGCCATCTGGTCGGCCAGAAAGCCACTGGGGGGGAGGCAGCATCAGGTGGGTGGGCTGGCCGGAGGCACAGATGCTCTGCGCCGGGGCCAGCTAGTATATTTATATCTATAGATAATTAATCAGGGCATTATTACATCCAAGGCCTGTGGAAGGGCTAATTCTTGAAGGAGCAACTCTGTTTTCTTTCTTTCTTTTTTCCAAGGGTCATGGTATTTAACTTTTACAATGTGACAACAACAAAAAACCTCCTAAAATATTTTTACTGGTTCTGTAGTAACACACACACACACACACACACACACACACACACACCAATTGGAAATGTACTGTAAATGCGTTTACTTAAACACAACTTCCCTTAAGACAAAGGCTAGGATTTTTTTTAAGCAGGCTGTTCCATAAAGGTCTGATATTTTCAAGATTTTATGAGGCTAATCTAACATACTGGTCAGACAAGGTTAAGAATAATGCCCTTGCTGTCTCCCTTGATACGAAGATGGTATTTGATAAGAAAGAACAGACTTGAATTTCGGAGTGCAGCTACAGTAGGCCACTCTTTGGAGGAATGGGTGTGAACTATTTATTGTTCCCTGAAGACAATCTTTCTTTTTAAAAAAGCTATTCTGTAGCTGAAATCCTTTTTTCACTTAATAGAGGGCTTGGCACGGAGTTCTCCACTTTTGCTCTTGACTTTACAATTAGCTTGCAAAATACTTTATTAAGGTTTAAGGAATGTCTAAACTCCTGTATCATTGTTCGTGCTCATAATCAAGAGCATAAATTAGTGCTGTAGAGGATATTTTTCTTTTTACAGCCCCATCCTGATATTTCAATCCCAGCTATTACTCTGCCCATAAATCAGTTTTGGATCCTCTCCGGCTTTAAAAGTAATTATAATAAATCCAAAGATATGTTTATGTATAGGAGGCCAGTGGAATCCTGTGCTATGCAGGTTCCTTTTAAATTGATCTCCAGGGGTCTTGCCCCAGGTTATTTATTCTTTCGTCTAGATCTGCAGCACAGATTTAATCTTTCTTTTCTTTCCTGTAAAGTTCAGTAGAAGCATAACAGGTTATTTTGCTTTTTCTTTACCTTTTTTAAAAAAAACTAGCATGCCTCTGTAGTTTACTATAGGTTTAATGGAATAATTTCTTCCACTCAAATACATTTGCCTATACAAAAATATACTTAGTGAAAAGTTATATAGCTCCTGTTTCTTGGACATTTTCTATAACTAGTTCCAGTCATCAGCTTGTTTTAATACCTCATATGTAAATACCAGTTTACAGCGACATCAAACTGCTCTTCAGTGTTCCCATGTGCCATTAAGGCTACATGTAGACATAATGCTCTCACTAATTTGGAGATTAAGAAAATGCTGTAGGATCAGGTGTTTCCTCTTCTTCATTCCTCTGCAAAGTTCTGCCTCCTTTCCATATTGGTCTTTAGCCATGGCATAACATTAAATAAGCTCAAATTCAGATGATATATCTGTGTAGAGTAAATAAATAGAGAAGGGATCTGAATGTTGCCTTCTGGCCCTGTTCTTCTCCATGCATTCATTCTCAAGGGGCATGGTGTTTGAATAGGGCTATGCTGTTGCATCACATGTTACTATGTTGCAATCTATGGAAGTTTGTATGATTCTATTTTTATGTCAGAGGTGGGTATTAGGTAGCTTGGGAGATACTGAGGCTCTGCACATGATCCCTGTGTACAGCCTAACTGGGCTCTGTGGGGAGAGCGGGCTTAGCCCGCTTTCCCCGCAGACGAGCAGCTGCTCAGCCCTGAGTGGCCGGATGGACCACCCACATGGTTACCAGCTCTGTCATGGAGCCAGTAGAGGTGGCAGGGATTGGGGGGCCACCTGGCCCCTAGAAGTGCCAGCATGCCCCATTTCGAGTGTGTGGGGCATGTTGGGGAGACCCCCGAGGCCGGGAGGCTTGCTGTAGCCTCCCGGCTGGGGGGGTCTCCTTATGAATTGTCATGGCGTGGATTCACGCCTTTGTGACTCACAATCACAAAAATGGGGTTAGCAGAGTGCTCGATCCAATAACCTCGTGTAAGCATGGGGGCATTCAAGGAGGTTTGCTGCTGGGAGCCGCACAGCTCCTGTTGCAGCACACGACCTCCCCAAAGCGGGCTGGGCTCTCTTAGCCCGCTTTTGGGAGGTCGTGAGAATAGCCTCACTGGTAGCTCTCAGGCTTATCTGAAGTAGCTGTCCAGGAGTTTGAGGCTCCCTACTCTTCCATTCTTCCAGTCAATGTTGCTAATCTGTTTGACTAGTTGAGTGGACCATGGCAACTGTCATTTTAAATCTCTTTCTCTCTTAGAGTGATGAGGGTTGTTTTTACTTTCTCTCTCTATTAATTTTTTTCCAGTTTCTTCCTTCACAAAAGAGCCTCACTTGCTTCCCTCCTGTCTTGAAGCAACATTTGCCTGGAATTCATGGGTTTTGATGTTAAAATCCTTTATCCTATCAATGTGCATTTTTGTATGAGCTGCCATTTTTTGATTGGCTCCAACTCCCCAATCTTCATTTTGTAGCATGCTCCACCTCCCCAAGTCACTATTTTGTGCTTATAGATCCCAAGGTTCTGGAACACACATGTACGCACAGGCACACACACACTAGCCCCTAGAAGCCTTACATCTGCCCACTCTTGCTGTATGTAAACTGTGACCTAGAAATTGTGCTAATCTTCCTGAAAGTAACTGTGTTCAATGGACATGCGGTCAATTTAAGTTTATTTTAAGTATTGAAAGGACTTTTGGAAAGTCCAGGGTTTGCATGGCTTGTAGAGGAATTGAAGTCACGTTGCCTTGGGACTGCTTTAGACTCATAAGCAGCCCCAATGCTCTTCAGACCCGATACTGTGTTTTCTCATTTGCCACAATGAGAAAACTGCCATAATGCTGCCTAAACAGTTGCTGGTTCTGAACAGTGTCAGAGCTGCTTACAAGGCAGGACTAGTGCAGGGACAGAGCATCTGGGTAACAGTAGGCTGTGCATCATGTTGGCCAATGCCATTAAGAAAACTAAACAACCTCAAAATTGCCAGTCCATGGACTCTGGAAATGAGGTGGCAGAGGGAGCTAGAATGCCTTCTATAGGTTGGTGTTTGCAGGGGGCAGGGATGGTAAGATGATGATGTGCAAAAGATTGCTGTTGTAATCAAAGCTCAGTGATAAAGGAGAGGGAGAGGTGTAACCCATCTAGGAGCCAGCAACCAATTGCAGAGCTTAACTATGGAGAGAAGCTGAGGAGAGCTAATGAGTAAGAAGTAGGGATGTGCAAAATGTTTCGGATACAAAACGTTTTGTACCCAAAACAGCCTGTTTGGGGTGTTTTGTAGACAAAACAAAACACCCATTTTCCAGATCCAAAAGTTTTGTATACAAAACAAAACGTCCCTGTTTCGGCTACAAAAGTTTTGTTGTTTCGGACCTCCATTTTGTGGTGATCTCTGAGTCAATCTCCATTTTGTGTTTGACATCTCTTTGAATTTCCCACCCTTCCAGCCTTCTGATCAGTGACCTAAATCATGGGCTGACCTGCTGACAATTCCCTCCTTGTTCCCCACTGGCTCTTTTGCTTCTTGTCACTCTTAACTGACCCCATATTGGCCAGGGGAAGGGTTGCTAACCCATGGGGTGCTGGGTTCTGCTGTTTCTGTGGTGTTCTGAGTGTAGATTCTCTGGTAGCATATGAGAGTGGATTCTTGTTTTTCACTGAAAATCTCATATGCTACCAGAGAATCTACAATAAACACCACAGAAACAACAAAACCCAGTACCCCACAGGCTTGTGGGTATGGGGGTGGTTGGCACCCTATGTGCACTACACAACCCCTCACTCTGGGCAACCCCAGTGCCCCCCAAGTGTAATTATGGGGCTGCTGAAACCTCCATTATTCCCTATGGGAGAAATTTTAAAGACACATAAACTTCAACAAACCACAAAAGATCAACCCTTTGCCCAATTCCTTTGAAATAATTCTGGAAGTTTCCTTGCCCCCATTGGGCACTACCACCCACAACACTCTGCTCTGGGTCATCCCTTTCCCCTTGATTTGAAGCGATACATTTGCTGGAATCCCCATTATTCCCTATGGGAAAATTCTTAAAGATGTGTAAACTTTAAAAAAAAAATCACACAAAAAAACAGCCCTTTGCCTAATTCCTTTGAAATTTGGGTGGTAGCTTCCACCCATTGGATACTACCACCACCCCCCACTCTTTTTGCCCAGGGACACTTTTTAAAAATCCAAATCGATTTGGATTCAGAAAATTTGGCTACAAAACAAAACAGGGCTGATTCGGATTCAGAAAATTTGGGTACAAAACAAAATGGGGATGTTTCGATTTGGATACAAATCGAAACAAGAAAATTCCAAAATGCACACCCCTAGTAAGAAGAATGTGTAGAAGTTCAGAGTGCAAGGGCCAATAAGCTTCTAATGTTGCTATTCTATAAATTCGTGTTCAGGACAGTTAGGATCCCTTTTGAGTTTGAGTTTAATATTAGCAACATTTATATTTTGCCCTAATCTTTTGAAACAGAGCAGGCTTATCTTGTTATCCGCCCAACTGTTTGCATATTCACTTAAGTAAGTTGCACTGAGTTCAGTGGAGTTTACTCCTAGTAAGTATGTCTAGGCTATTAGCTGATTAAATAAACAACTGTACTGGCTTCAGCTAGAGCTGGACGAATTGTGCTGTCTGCAGGTTGGAAGTAAGTAAGGATAACTTGCACACATGCACACACAGAGGGAGATTAACAAAGTAAACAAAAAACAAACCTCTGGGTGGGTAAAATGTCACCTGATGGGTCAACAATAAATTAAAAAATTGTAGCTTTCACTAAAATATCTTGCTTTATTACATCCTTCCTTTCCTTCTCTGAAGTGAATAATATGGGTTAGGTTTATTAGACAAACATTACATACTTGAATTCCATAAATGAGCTATACCATTTACTTTTATCCATTACTAGCTCCTAAATTTATTTTCTTTTTAAATTCAACTATAGGTACAATTGTGACAAACTCCTTTTAATAAAATTAAATGTCATAGATAACTGTATTATTTGTCCATATCTAAGCAGATGTAAAATGCACATGAAAGCTGTGCACCATTCATCACATCCTGACTAGCTTGAGCCTTCACCCCACCTTAAAAACACCTGCAGGGCCTGTGTGTCTGTCTACCATGCAAGATGTGAGAGATGGTCGGTTTGAGCATTTCTATCTTCTGACATACAGATCCATATAAAATATTGCTCTCAACCATATGCACTCATGATGTATTAAATATTTTCCTGAAATCATGTGGAAATCTACTTACTTTGTACATGGAATGTAAGGGAAATTGTTTGTGTGTCTAATGACAGAGAATTTGTCCTTTTTAGACTCACACTAAACCAACCGGAGGAGTTTTATTTATTTGAGGTTAGCAGTTCCTACGTAAAGTCTAGTAGAAGCAAAATGGTACACAGTGAGGATAATGTTTCACTTTGGATAGCAAGAGAAAAATGACCCTTGACCTGGAAGGGGAATTGTAAGGTAGAGAGAGAGAAAGGGAGAAACAAAGTAGAAAGAAACAGATTTATCTAAACCTGAAGACCTCAGGAAACTGGAAGGCATTAGGAGACTGCCAAATCTCTTCTGCTGAACAGAAGCGTTAGTTATGTAATATGCATACAATTGTCTATGGATATTGCTTTTAAGTGAAGAAAAAGAGATTTTCCAGGGTTGGTGTGGATAGCAGACAGATGATGCTGGAGATGTATTCCAGCTGTTGCAGCCAAGTGAGTCACTAGTGGTGAGTGAGATTACCAGTGATCAGATATTTCATGTTACCTTTTAATATTTTATCTTTGGGTTGACTTCACATATTTTGTTAAATAAACTGATACTTTTAAGCTGGTGGGAGGGATGTTTTCTATTGACCTTGCCCCTCTAGA
This sequence comes from Hemicordylus capensis, assembly GCF_027244095.1. Taxonomy (NCBI): domain Eukaryota; kingdom Metazoa; phylum Chordata; class Lepidosauria; order Squamata; family Cordylidae; genus Hemicordylus; species Hemicordylus capensis. The sequence goes on from NC_069660.1 coordinate 272,184,542, forward strand.
TTCCACCTTTGACCTGCCAAACCCTGCCAGTTTCTACCCCCATAACCTATCACCCTACTTCTCAAGCTCCAGCTTATGATGTGCCAAAACCTATCTTGTCCCATGCTCTAAATATGAAAGTCAGCATCCACTGTCTATATCTGAAAAGTGGAAGAACTTTATATCTATTTTGAGATATTCTCAGAATTCATCCATGATTCATCACATGTGAATGTCAATCTTCACAAATTTCAGACATTCACTCTAATATGGAGAGAGAGAGAGAGAGAGAGAGAGAGAGAGAGAGAGAGAGAGAGAGTTATTTTTGTTGTCCTACATCCGTTTCAATTTTTTTCTCAACCCCTTATGTTAATAAGTTCGTCTTTAAGTTTTATATTTTGTGTATATATAATTTCAAACTGAAAGTGCCTGGTGTGAACAAAAGTGTGTGGATATCAGGACTGCCAGAAGGGATTATTGTAAATAGCATAACTGTTGCTGAAAGACATATGTTCTTAAGAATCTGGTGATGAAATCACTCATTCACATTCAAGAAATCTGCTGAAACACACTCATATCTCACTGCATTCATACTGAGGTACCTAAGAGAAATTTTCTTGTTTCAGGAAAGAGTTACTGGAATCAATCCATGTTCATTCCATAGTTTCAGTCTGTAAGCTCCGCAATTGCTGTGGTATACAGAATGTACCATATAAATTTGCTGCTATCCATTCCAGAGCATTGTGATGGGATCTCACCTTGATCCAGACAGGCTAATGGAATATGCAAAATTGCATTCCTAGACAAAATTAAAACTTTACTACAGTTCAGTTGAAGGCTAAAGCTAGAATCCTATGCTCTGATTTTGCAATATGTCTCATTGAACTTCATGAAACTGATTCCTGAGTAAATAGGCATAGTATAGTGCTGCAGTTGGTCTCCCTAGACTCATATTCATCTTAATGACCACAATTCAGCCCTGTGTTTCGTACTCTTATACTGATGAAGTCACTGGGCTTGAGCTTGCTTAATTTAGCACTGGATGAATGCAGCCAAAGTTTTTTATTCATGACAGAATCCGATATTAAACACTAAATTCATTGGTTTTAATCTATTTATTTTCTTGTGGTTGCAAATTCGTATCTCTTCAGAAGAAGGAAGTGTATTCCTCTTTGATTTTTGCAGTGATGACATGTTTTGAACTACTCAGGAAAGAGCCACCACATTTATTTAATCTGTGCTGGGACAGAGGAACATTTCTGGAAAAGAAAAACAAGGGAAAGTTCAGAGGAAGAACAGATAAACTCTAACCCATTTTGATAGCTGATAAAAAGCACCCCTGGCCACCGCCTCAACCTGAGAAACCAGGGAGAGGTGTGAATTCAGAAGTACTCCCAGACTGTGAACCTGTTCCTTTTGGGGAAGTGTGACCTCATCTAGAACAGGTAGATCAAAATTTTCTCTAGAGTTCTGACCCCACACGATAAGTACCTCCGTCTTATCTGGATTCAGCTTCAGTTTATTCTCCCTCATCCAGCCCATTACTGCTTCCAGGCAGGCATTTAGGGAGGATATGCCAGCTCCTGAAGAAGTTGACATGGAGAAGTAGATCTGGGTGTCATCAGCATACTGGTAACACCCAGATTGAATTAAATTGAATTAATTGAACCAGAGGAGATACTGGACACCTCTGCAGTTGACCCTGCCATAACTGTGGAGTCCAAGTCAGCTCAAATGCAAGAGATGTTATCTGCAAAAAGGTTGTTAAAAATATCACAGCGGGATAATGAAAAATCCAGATCTACGTTCAGAGAAGAGGGAACCTGAGTCAATCCCCTCACAACTTCCACTGGATGCGAACATGCGGACACAATATGTGCAGAATAGAATCACTTCTTCGCTGCACATATTGCCACAGAATAAGCCTTCAAATGGGCTTGGTGTAGTGTCTTGTCGGATTCAAGTTGAGTCTTTCTCCACTTACTCTCTAGCCTTCTCCCTTGCCGCTTCAGCTCCTCTAGCTGTTCAGTATACCATGGAGCTCATTTCAAAGCAAAACAGAGAAGGCTCTTAGGGGCGATAGTGTCTACTGTCTACTGCTCTGTTAAGCTCCCTATTCCAGGTCTCCACTAGGGCATAACAAAATCACTGACAAAACCAACCCTAAAACCCTCCAAGGCCTCTTGGAATCCTATAGGATCCTTCTTAGGTGGACCATCCTAATAGATCCTGCATTGCACCCCTGAAGAGGTGGGTCATGGCCATTTGTGCTGCTTCACAAATGCATCAGAGTTACCTCTGAAGTCTGCAGCAGTCCCAATATGCACTATTACAGAGGTGGTGGGCTGTGCATCATGTCAGCTAGTGTCCTCTACTCTTTGGGTCCCATCAGGAGCAGACAAGCCAGATCATCCTTGCAGCTGGTTTTTTAATAGTTACAGTACATACCAAAGTGGCAATAGCATTAGCAAAGGAAAGATCTAACCAGCTCTGTCCTGCTTGTTATGCATAGGATACCTCTGTGTTTGCACTGCCATAGATGTGCAGATCCACAGTGTCAGGGTGATACATGCAGGGTACCCAAGAGATAGGCTCGAGTAGTACCATATCCAGTAGTACTCGATAACTAGAGTCATTCAGCTTGTACTTCATTGGTTTAAGAGTGAAGGTTGCTGACAAGGCATTATCTTGGAAGCTACTTCCCTCCCTTTAGTCTGAGAGGATTCAGATTTACTAACCTCCAGGGCTCTTTAATTTAAGGAACTGTTCTCTGTGAAGTGGAAACATTATGATGGATTACGGAAAGAATCTGTCTACTCTTTGTGTTAGAGATTAAAAATCTGAGCGTTTTTAAAATCTATAATTGTTCTTCAGTTTGGGTGGTAAAAAGGATTTGTTATGGAGGATATGGATCCAGGAAACTATAGAAATAATGTGAAATAACATACAAGGAGAGTGCATTTTGATGCTTTGGAATGCTTTTCCGTTACTTTCTTCAGGATTATGTATGTAGAGCTCATTCACTCTAACTTTGGATTTTATACAAGTCTTACACAATAAACTCAAACTTACTTTGACTATATTTATGGTTACTACAGTTGCCATGATATATACAGTTTGGCCTCCATTGTTATGTCATATGATTATGTCATAATGGATGTGTGGTGGAGTTGGCTAACAATTTGACTTTGAAAGAGTTAAGATAATGCAATTCATGCCCAAAGCAAAATTTAGAGATTCACACACAACTTCTGCAGCAAAGCACAGTATTCAGCTTCCTTCTAATACACATACCTAAAAGCCCCACTTTTCTGTGATATTAATCCACCCAAATCCAAATAGCGCAACCACTTGGTGGGGCTAATCAAACAGGACTTTACAACTTGATTGGTATTCTCTCTTCAGTAGGATGCTGGTCAGTGGGAAAGACCTGTATGATTGGCCCCACCTAAATCTCCCCCTGCCCCAACACACATACCAGAGGCATGAGATCACATATGGGAAAGCAGCTTCCATGCCACTGGTTGTGTGTATAAAGGAAACCTAAGGCCCAATTCAGACATCATGCCAAATCTCATGTAAATGTAGCTGTGGTGGGTGTTTCTGATTGTCTGAATGCATAAAGCTGCAGTTCTGTCACCCATCCAAAGATCCAATTTTGCCTCCAAACCTGAATTTGAACCCTCGATTTGTAGTGAGTTTTGCTGCTGAAACAGGAGGTTCTGAAGCACCATTGTGTCATCCGAATTCTGCAGCTGCTGTCATTTGGGTTTCGTGAGGAACCTCCTCCTGCTGCCAGAAAGAGGCCAACTCAGAGAGCAGTTCAGAAATATGAGCATTCTAGGGCAACCATATCTCTCACTGGCTGTCTCTCAGAATGAACGCTCCACTTCTGCAATCACCTCCTGCCTTTGTTTGGCAAAATGGACACTGCATCACTAGAGTTTCTGCGACCGTAGAAAGCCAGATCAGAATATTTTATTTTATTTATTTATTTATTTATTTATTCAAATTCTATACTGCCCTTCCAAAAATGGCTCGGGGTGGTTTATACAGAGAATGAATGAATGAATGAATGAATGAATGAATGAATAAATAAATAAATAAATAAATAAGATGGGTCCCTGTCCCCAAAGGGCTCACAATCTTAAAAGAAACATAAGATAGACACCAGCAACAGTCACTGGAGATACTGTGCTGGGGGTGGATAGGGCCAGTTACTCTCCCCTTGCTAAATAAATAGAATCACCATATTAAAAGGTGCCTATTTGCCAAGTTAGTGGGAGTTAACTGTGTTCCCCTGCTTGCTTTGGACCTGACACCTGAACAAGAAAAAGCTGAGAGAAAATGACAGAGACAGCAGGAGAGATGAGAGAGTTCTCAAATGTTATCATTTCAGTGTTTATGTTAAGGAAACATTAAACCCTACATACAGACATACATAAACAGATTTCTGAACACACATACACAGTGGCTGCCCGTGTACCAGCACAGAGGAGACAGAGCAACAACAGAGAAGCACAGGCAATAAGATGAGTTTTCTGCAGATATACCTGGGAGAATTTTTCCCCACCCCAACAGCAGAGAAGACAGCTGTGGTGTGATGAACAAGCTCCACTTTTAACTCAACTCCACTTGATGAACAAGCTCCACTTTTAAAGTGCAGAAGACTCAGATGCTGCACCTGGGCACAGCATGAGTTCCCTTGAAGCTAATGCAGGAACACTGCCACATAAACTCTACCTATGGTGCCCTTGTTCTTATTCAGTTAATTAAAGAAAGACAATCTTCCTTTATGGGTGTGATGTGTGTTTTTGTTAATGGCGCTGATAAATTCACAGTGGGGCATGTTTGCTGGCACTTGGCAGAAGGCTAGAAACTCAGGGGTTCTGTTCATGTAGTTCTAGGTTGCCATAGGAAGGGTTTAGAGAAGATTTAAGAGCAAAGCCACTCTTGCTTCTGAGGGGAAGGAGGTTGGTTTGGGGCAGGGATTCTCAAGGTTGGGTCCCCAGATGTTATTGAGCTTCACTCCCCATAATCCCCAACTAAAGGCCACTGGGGCTGGGAATTATGGGAGTTGAAGTCCAAAAACATCTGGGGACCCAAATGTTGAGAATCCCTGGTTTGGGGAATTTTTAGTGCTACGACTGACTGATGCTTGGATTGCTTGGACACCCTCCAGTGCACCCCTTAGTAAGATGCCTTGCATGGAGGACCTCTACTTAGAATTCCTATCAAAATGGATGTGAAAGTTTCCAAGGAAAGAAGAGGGAAAGGCGGGAATGCAAGGGACCCTTTCATGGACCAAGCACCTTATCTAAGGCAGCAGTTTCTGAACCCATTCTGTTGAAGGAGTTGCATGTGTGATCTGACTGGATACCAACACATGAGGGGTCTAGCATTGAGTTGAATGTGACATGTATGTTTAAAGTGCACATGCACAGGTAACAAATTACTGCTTTGTCTGGCACCCATCGTAAATGGCAATATTGGCCATACCTTTCTCAGGGTATGGCCTGCCTCTGTTTTTATGAAGTCACCCAGCCAGGTAACAGGTCCCAGAACCACCTGCTACAATTACTGTGAATGAGGTCTGTCTTAGACGCTGGTAGCAGCTGTGCAGCTATGTCATGGCTTAAACTCTACTGAATCCTCCTTCTCCCTCCCACCCACCACCCCTCCTTCCCATTTCTCAGTGAGGCTTCTGTGTTTCTCACCCAAGATCCCCTTCCCATCTGGAAGAGCCCCTTACCATCCTGGGGGGGGGTCACTAATTGTGCTCATGCATGGCTGCTTAGCTTAGGAATTCTGGAAAGGTCACTGCTATAAGGAGTGGCAGGAAAGAGTTATTATGTTTAGCAGGTGGAGAGCAACTGGCCCTATCCATCCCCAGCACAGCATCCCTCCAGTAGCTGTTGCTGGTGTTTATCTTATGTTTCTTTTTTAGATTGTGAGCCTTTTGGGGACAGGAACTCATTCTTTGTTTGTTTGTTTGTTTGTTTGTTTGTTTGTTTGTATCTATGTAAACCTCATTGGGAACTTCTGTTGAAAAGTGGTATATAAATATTTGTCATATTTGTATATGTCTTTTCCCTGCCAAGGGCAGGCAATTGATACCAAGAAGACACGATCACACAGAGCACGCCCCCTCTCACATTGTGGCCAATAGTTGCTGGGTGACTGACACGCTGACTGACATGCTGATATAATGCCCACAGCCTGGTAACACGAACAGAATGGCGGTTGCTGGGATGAAGCCTTGGCCGATGCGGAAGAGGGAGGAATGGGGCCTATGTGAGATGTTTGTTCTATCAGTGGGTTGTTGAATCAAAAGTGGCGAGGGAAAAGATCAGAAGGTCCTTTCAGGTTTCAAATTCAAATCTATAAAATGCATGTAAATGTAAAGATCAGGGAAGTATCGTGTTGTAAATGATATGAAAATGCTGAAACTCTTAGCAGAATAAGCAGATATGCTGCATCATATCCATGGCAACGTGAAGTTCAACTTTCCTACACATGAAAGGTAATTATTATTATTTTCTGCACATGTCCTTGGCTCAAAACAATACTGATAACCTCACAGATGGACATTTTCTTTTAGATAATGACAGAATGGGCTGTGGTCTCTTTTGCCCCTTTCACCTGGTCATTACTGGCCTAAAAATACCCTTTCAATTGGTCCATATTTCATAAATATGCATATTTTGAAAGAGCAACAGTGCACTTTGAACATCTTTAATGAATGAGTTCTATTCTATGTAAATTGTCAAGTCACAGAAAGCCTCTCTGGGTGAACCTTGACATCTTCCAGTTTGCACATCACTTGCATTCCTAAGAAAGAGGTCATTTATAAACAGAGGTGAAAGGGAAGAATAAGGGCTTAAATCATCCAATTTTACACTAGAAGGGAGTGGATGAGGAAGCTGTGTATCTGTTGACTAAGTATATGAAGCATATTCAGGAATGCTGTGGAATTTATTTTTAGATCAGGCATTTAGATGTACAGTGTATGCCAATGTGCTAGAAAGGAAACCATAAGCATTAATCGTAAAGGTGACCTCTAAGTTATCCCTACTGACTATTCGATCTTTAGACGAAATGGTTAGTAATTTCTCTGGGATTAATTTGCCAGTATTTTGCAGGGCCTTATCTTATTTTCTGGAACTCATAGAGGGATCAGAATCCACATGATATATTTCTCTTATCTGTCAATGCAGCAGCATAAGATAAAAGGAGATTCTTATTGAATGGATATATTTCTCATTGTCCTTGGTGCCACAGATTAAACAAACATGTCCTGTAGTAGTTTTTCCTCCCTGACACAGTATATCAAATTTCTGCATAAACAAGTTCTGCGTAATTTGAGGTGGGGGTGGAGAGAAATAATTTGGAGTTCTCGCATATATCATAAGCTATTTTTCTTCCCAGAGGACAGCACATCCATCTCTATGAACAAGAGAGTCTGTTGAATTCTGCCACAGAATGAATTCACAGGCAAATCTGTAGTTCCTTCCAGCCAAGGTGGAACTGAAACAGACTGCTACAGAATCCAGCATAGTTCTATCCCAGCGCCCAGCTATTCTGTGTATGGTTTTGACTGGTGCATTAAGAGAAGCTGCCATCTTCCCTCCACTAGAATACTGATAAATCTGAAAGAGGAATAGGAGCTTCCATACTCTGGGCCAGAACTTCACTGACCTATAAGTATTAACCTTTGTGCTGTAAGGGGAAAGGGGGAGATTAAGAGATGGCAGAAGACTTACAGATATATACAGTTGTCCCATTAACAAGTGCTGTGGGTGTCTCTCACACACATGGGATTCCATTTAAGTAGGAGGAACGGCACTGTTCACTTAAAAGTTGAGGGAGCTCCATACATGCAGTAATATGAACATGAATGAGGCTTCTTTCTACTGAACCAGACAATTGGTCCATCTAGCCCAGTACTGTCTGGTGTGACTGGGAGACTGCATAGGTCTAACTATGCCAGGCATTCAACTTGGCACCTTCTACATGCAAAGCACATTATTACAATGATTGACTTTTCTAAGCCATACTTTAAAAAAAAAAAAAAATCCCAATTTCCCCACAATGGATCCCAAATGTCTTTCCAGACTGTCAGGGTCCAAATTACTTCATTTTTTCATGGTGCCATGGGATGGCTATATATCGTTCTCTCCCCACCCACCCCCACCCCCACACACCAGATTTTATGCAGCCTAATGGACATGTGAAGTTTTCCACTATATTCAGGGTTTTACATACTGAATCAATTAATTCACACATGTGCTTTTATAAAATTATGATGGAAAAAGGAATCCTGATGCAATCAACCATGTTTGAAGGATAACCTCTTCCAATATTTATTTTCTTGTACATGTACATTTATTTATTGTACATTTATTTTCTTGTACAGGTCAGCATCTGAGATCTGTTCATATTCTTGCTGCCAGGTGTGGGGTGGGTGGCCATGCAAGGCAGTGCCATTCCAAGTTAAGCCCTCCTGGTTCAACTCCTGCTCACCTTTTGGCAAACAGTGAAAAGAGAGCTGGGGGAAACTTTGTGGAAAGTCTCACTGGCAACATGAATAATGATGCTTCTGCTCATAGGGGAGCTCTTTGTTGCTGTTGCTTTTGACTATGTGGTTTTTAGTGAGTATATTGTCATAGTGGCTTGGGTAGCTTTCCCCCCTACCTTGCTTCCACACAATCACTTCTACCCAGGTTTTCCTCTAGGGATGTGCGTTTCTTCGGATACAAAACGTTTTGTGCACTAAACAGGCCATTTCGGCTGTTTTGTAGCCAAAACAAAACACCCAATGCTCAAAACAGAAAATTTTGGATACAAAACGTTTTGCTGTTTCGGCTGTTTTGGAACTCCATTTTGCAATTGCAAAAAGTCTTTCTCCTTCAGTCTCCATTTTGAGTTTTGACATCTGTTTGAATTTCCAGCCCTTCCAGCCCGCAGATAGGCCAGCGAAAGCATGGGCTGATCTGCTGGCAATTGCCTCCTTATTCCTTTTAAGCAAATTTAAGGGTAAATTTTACCCTCATTGGCTAGTGAGGCAGTGTGCATTTACCCTTATTGGCCAGTGGGGCAGTGTATATTTCATTATTGTTGTTTCACACTGTTGTGTGTAGATCAATTGCATTTCGGGGGGGGGGATGTGGATGTGCATGACCTTTGGAAATCTGGCTGATATTTTCCAAAGCTATGCTGTTGTTGGTGTGTGATGTTGATGTTATTTGGGGTGGATTCGAGGCAGAAAGGGGGCTTTGGGGGCAGAAGATTGGTTCAGGTGGTAGTGCCCCAATGGATGCCTGCTGCCACACAGATTCCAAAGGAATTGGGGAAAGGGCTGATTTTTAAACAATTTCTGAAGTTGACATGTCTTTGGGGCAGATTTGGGGCAGAAAGGGGGCCTGAGGGGCAAAACAGTGGGTTGGGTGGCAGTGCCCTAAGGGGTGCCTGCCACAACCCAGATTCCAAAGGAATAGAGCAAAGGGCTGATTTCTTAGGAATTGTTGAAGTTTATGCTTCTTTAAGGTATTCCCCCCCCTAGGGAATAATAGAGGTTTCAGCAGACCCATAACTCCACCTGGGGGGCACTGGGGTGGTCGGGAGTGAGTGGTGGTGTAGTGCACATAGGGTGCCAACCACCCACATGGGTTGCTAACCCATGGGGTGCTGGGTTCTGTTGTTTCTGAGGTGTTCTGAGTGTAGATTCTCTGGTAGCATATGAGATTTTCAGTAACAAACCATGAATCCATTCTCATATGCTACCAGAGAATCTCAATCTACACTCAAAACATCTCAGAAACAACAGAACCCAGTACTCCATGGGTTAGCAACCCATGGGGGTAGTTGCCACCCTATGTGCTCTACACCGCCACCTGCTCTGGGCCACCCTGGTGCCACCCAAATGCAGTTATGGGGCAGGAATTATGGAGGTCCATCATTGCCTATGGGTAAGAACTTTACAGATACACAAACTCCATTGCATCTTTAAAAATCAGCCCTCTGCCCAATTCCTTTGAAATAATTCTGGCAGCTTCCTTGCCCCCACTGGGCACTACCACCCACCCTATTCTGCTCTGGGCCGCCCCTTTCCCCCCAACATGAACCTATTCTGTTGCTGAAACCTCCATTATTCCCTATGGGAAAAATCCTATACTTCAAAAATTCACCAAAAATCAGTCCTTTGCCCAATTCCTCTGAAATTTGGGTGGTAGTTTCCACCCATTGGGCACTACCACCACCCACTAGTTTTTCCTTGGGGCCATTTTTTAAAATCCAAAAACGTTTCGGATTCGGATTTTGCAATTTTGAACAAAGAACAAAATTGGGGTGTTTTGGATTAGCTGATTTCGAACAAAGAACAAAATGGAGGTGTTTCGGATTCGGGCCAAAAACAAAACAGAAAAACAAACAAAACGCACAACCCTATTTTCCTCCTACCTTGCTTCCACACAACTGAAAACTGGGAGCACATACGGCTCCCAAACCTGGGTAGAATACAATTTTTGATTGTGGGAATAACTTCAGTGTGTGTGCTACTCTTGGATCAGCAGAGTGCTGCTCTGTATATAAGCCATTGTTTTTATGTATCTGTGTTAGCACTTTTGGGGTTGGTGCAGTGGGGAAATGCTTGACTAACAAGCAGAAGGTTGCCGGTTTGAATCCCTGCTAGTATGTTTCCCAGATTATGGGGAAACACCTATACCGGGCAGCAGCAATATAGGAAGATGCTGAAATGCATCATCTCATACTGCACAGGAGGTAATGGTAAACCCCTCCTGTATTCTATCAAAGATAACCACAGGGCTCTGTGGTCACCAGGAGTCGAAATCAACTTGACGGCACACTTTACTTTACTTACTTTGTAACCATAAGCCATGGTAAACAAAGACATATATATAAATCAATAAGATCCCCTTTTTGTAGGTGCTTTAATCAATAAATGCTGGAGTACATTGGTAACCTATTATTTTTTTAAAAGAAATGTAAACTGAAAACTGTGACAAACAGTGCATGTGCCAATTCTGAAATGATTTTAGACATTCTCCCAATTAAACTGGAAGTTTGGCAGAGAGGTATGTTGAGGGAAAGCCAATCCAAAGAGCAATATTGAAATAGTGGGTTGGGAGAGGGTGTCCTTGCATCCCTACTTATGTCTTTGGTTACGCTTTTTGGTTATGCTTGCTGCACAGAGCACAGAGTTAGCAAGCCATACAGACAGGGCTTCCTTACTTTATTCTTACAATTGGAATTTCTTCTCTGGTGCTTTTAACTGGCTTTAAACACTTAAAATATTTGAATAAGCATGAATGTGTGTCTGACTTTTTCATTTTGTACAAGATTCACTTTTTAATATGGAGCTTTGTCTGTCAGATCATCCTAAATTTGTGAATTATGCAAGGGAATAAATAGTGGAGTAAGATGAGATGTGCCAAATGGATGTAAAAGAAAATAGTAAACTCTGCAAATCTTGATAAATGCAACTCTCCCAGTAAGTGACAATGCAGGTGAAACATTTCTCTTTTAAACTTTTTTTTCCCATTAGTTTTTTGACAGGAGTACACTAGTTCAGTTTAATGAGATTCTAGTGTAAAAACTTCAGGGCTAAATAAAAGAAACAAATCAAAAGGACCGGATGATTGCCATTTAATGTGAAAGAATGAAAGTGCAAACAATCACTGTATGACATCTCGCTGTGCTAGTCACTGTGGAATGACAGGTAGAACAATTCAAAGTTACTGATCTAAAGATGGAATAACAGCTCATATGTTTGAAGTGCTCAGAAGATGAAGAAATAAAACAGACTTTGAGATAAGACATGGTTAAGCCTTTTAAATTCCATGCCTTATTGTCAGCATCATTTGAACGCTTTTGTACACATATCCCTTCTCTCTGCCCCCCCCCACTCCAACTATTTTATTGAAGGAATGTCTTTAAAAGAACTGATTTTACTACTGTGCTTAGGGCTGATTTTGTATGCCTTCTTTTTCCGCAAGCCTTTTTTTTTTTTTAATGAATACACAAAGGGAAAAAAACTTATTTCATTGGTTTGCTAAATATTAGTGTGGTGTTATCCAGAATTCTGCAATTCATGGTTATGGTTATATTTTCAAAAGAACCATTCCATTTCAGGAAATCACAAGTCAAATGTGGATTTGGAGCACACAATCTATACAGATGATGGGCTTTAAGAAACCCAAACAACATATGGTACAATATATCCCTTATGAATTTCATTTATATTTCCATTTTTTGGGAATATTATTTTAAAGCTGTGGAAAACCACTGACTCTTTCAACAATCTTTTCATCAGTGAAATAACCTATTCTACTTACTGTTGGAAACAATAATCTGTAATTGCTGCTTTCATTCCTAATTTGGCCTGTCCCTAGTTTTTCATCTCAATCTAATCTAAACCTATTTGAGCAAATAAAATGATATTTACCTCATCCTCTGTTACAAGCTTTCAAGATTACAGGCTTCAGGAAAAATCAATACAAAATACCAGCTTAGCAGCAGGTTGGTGCTCAGAAAGAATGCTAACTTTTCTTTCCTGCGTTTTCTGAATCTCTACTCCCCTGGAGTGAAAGCAGAGCTTAGACTATCACACACGCACACACACATACACACACACTTCCTTCAGTGCTTTGTTTGGTTCATGGTTAGTAGGCACTTTTTAGCTTACAAGCCAAAATACAGAGTATGGTCAAGATCCTAACCTTTAGCTCTTGTTTCCACACTACACATCTTTCTGAGTTCACAAAAAGGGAGGATCTTGACCTCTCCGATGGTTTTTCTCAGACGCAAATACCATCCTTATTTATTATTTATTTGTTTCAAGCAGTTGGGACCTGAGGTAGCATCATACCTGACTGACTGCTTTAAGAAAGTGGCCATCACTCTGTGGGGGGTATCTCCTGAGAATAAAATCCTATTACTTCCCACAAAGATTATTTCATTTACTGCCTGGAACAATTTTTTTATGAAAACATTTGAATGCTGAGTTTGTAAACAATCAAGGATTCTCAGTAGTGCAGCCATCTTCCACCCACCTACCCCCACCCACCCGCATTTCAAAGAATCCTTGCCTAGGTTTTATAAAGCTTGAGAAATCTGTAAAACTATGCATGATAGTTCTTGATTATGATAATAATGACTAGGTTAATTTCTAAATTGGTACAGAGTCCAGAGTAGTTTTGGATCAGGCTCCTAGACACAGGTGTATAATAATGACATCATCTGCCTCCGTCTGAACCATGTGGTTTGTGTATAAATGAGGCCCTCCTCGTCATCCCTCTGTTATGTCATGTAACATTTACAAGAAAGGGAAGGACAGCAGCAAGGGCTCCATTCTTCATAAGAACCAAGGCTTTGGACACTACTATGCATTTTTACAAATGCAGTAGCTGACTTCCATATCAACGATAGGGATCTGCACGAGCCGTTCGTGCACGCACAGGCAGGGCGGGGAGTGGTTCCCTTTAAAAGGAGGTAAGCAGGTCCTTCCCTGATCTGCTGCCATGCTACTGCTTTTCTGGGAGCAGTGATTGTTCTAGCAAAGGCACAGCACATCAGCGGTGCTGTTCCCTGAAGCCTGCATCCACTACATCAGTACGCACAGGGATGCTGCGCAGGCACCAGCTCATGCACATCCCTAATTAACTGGTGCTAAAGAAGAAGTACTAGTGCTTCTGAACAGATCAACTAATTCAGCCCCACCACTCATGGAGTGGGGTGGGGTGGGGTGGGGAACATTTTTTGACAACCTTCCCTTTCCCCAGAAGTGCTCTGTGCCCCCCTCCAAAATATATCCCTGAGGGTTGCACAGTCTTTGGGGATATATTTTCTGGTGACACAAAGTGTTTTGGTGGGATGGAGATGTAGTTGAAATTCTCCCCCCTACCCGCACCCCACTGCAAGCACTGGTGAAGCATTAGTCTGGAATTCTTCAGATGCACTGGTGCTTCATCAGTCTGGATGTCAACTAATGTGTCCAAAAATCCTCTGGCAAAGGGACCTATTTTTTCATCAATGTTCCTTTATGGGGGAAATCAGTTTGTCTGTTGAAAATTGATGTTCATGGTTTAAAAGCTTGGCATTCTTTTCTTCTTTTTTAACTGCAATTCTCATAGCCTTTCATGTTTTCATGAGAATGCTGTCTGAGAATAGTTTTTTATAAGTGTTTTGTTCTCCCTTTTGTGCCACTGAGTACATCTGTAAATATATACATGTTTGCAGACATTGTTAGATACTCAGCACTGAGGAGCTGCAGCAGTTTGTACTGCCTGTGAGGTCTCCATGGCTGGCAGTGACTTCTATAAATAATGTCTTGTGATATTATGCAGAGAATAAGTTCTATACTAGAAAGATTATGACATTACATGCTGATACTACATAGGCACATCACTGGTGGGTAGTAAATAAAGTCACATGGGCCAATGCATCAAAGCAGGGAATGTTTGGATGTAGTGACTAAACTCTTATGACTTGATGTCACATGATTTCAGTGCCAAATAGCATCGACAACTTCTAGTGAACATAGACAACGATTTTGTGGTGGGATCTCCTGATGAGAAATACTGAAAATGGAGCTCAGTTTTTTAAATGGACCAAAACAAACAAACAAACAAACATGGCCAAATAGTTTCATCTAGTTCTACTTATGCTCTCTTAAGTGTGTCCTCTAAAAAGTCACTAGCAGAAATAATCTCTTTAGAGGAAATGCAGATCAGAAGGAAAAACAGTTACGGACACCAGTTACTCATGTTTGTGAAAACTTTGGGAGAAATAAAAAGAAATTAAATCTTACTAGAAATTGTCTAAGTGTTGCTGGGGACTATCCCACATTCCACTAGGAGAATGGATTTTGTTTACGGATAGTACTTGGTGGATTCTTTTCACTATAAATAATTGGCTGACATGTCCGTCAACATAACATGAACATTGCAGGATACCCATGCAGCTCTATCTAATAACTCTAACTCTAACATAAATAGCAATGGTGCTGCACAATAAAGTTGTTGTAACGTTCTGCCGTTGAGTCGGTGTTGACTCCTGGTGACCACAGAGCCATTCTTTGGTAGTATACAGGAGGGGTTTACCATTGCCATCTCCCGTACAGTATGAGATGATGGCTTTCAGCATCTTCCTATATTACTCCTGCATGATATAGATGTTTCCCATAGTCTGGGAAACATACCAGTGGGGATTCAAACCGGCAACCTCTTCCTCCCTAGGCAAGTCATTTCCCTGCTGTGCCATTAGGTGGCTCTGCACAATAGGGCAGTGCAATTCCATGCTGTGTGCTACTTCCATTATTCTCAATGGAAGTATCACACAATATGGAATTGCACTGCCCTATGCATTATCCTCAATGGAAGTAGTCTGCAATTTGCAATCACTCAAGTGGTCAATAGTTCCAGTACTGCCTTCTGTATTGGCACCGGTGGCCAGCCAGTGTCAAACAAGTTCTAGGATTCGAAGACGATAAGCTCACTCCAAGGTAGATGCCAAAATGGTTTTATTAGATAAAACTGGAAAACATGTAGAGAGGATTACAGAACACAGACATACCATATTTCCCTTCTGCTCATCAAGAACCCCAGATGACAGCAGATGGACCCCCTGAAGCTAGCCGCTTCCTATGACTCCAGGTCTATGCCGAGGTTCAAAATACTGGAGTGTCCTGCTGCCTTTTAATACTTTTACAAGACTCATAAACAATACCTGGAGATGTTCTGGTGGGTATACCTTATCAGTGGTATGGGTGAGACCCAAACACTGGAGTTGGGGATGTGCATGGAACCGGCTGGCCCGGTTCAGTTCAAGGCCAAACCAGCCTCGAACCCAACCAGGCCAGTTCGGTCTGGCACCCCCCTCCGGTTCGATTCGGTCCAGGGGCATTCTCAAGCTTGAAATTGTTTTGGGGTTTTCTTTTGTTTTTTACCTTTACTCCCCTTGGGGGAGTTCCTGGAGGCAGTGGGTTCCTGGAGGCTGACCCTGGACTGAACACCCCCCAATATTTGGGGGGGTGTTCATGAACTTGAAATTGTTAAATAAAAATACTTTTACTCTCCTCGGGGGAGTTCCTGGAGGTGGAGGGGGTGTCCATGGAGTTTTCCCCTTCCCCCTGCTGGCCTTCCTCATGAACATTCCACATGTGCGCAAGCATGCAGCCTCCATAATGGCTGCCGGGTGAAGGCCAAAAACTGGCCGAAGAGTGCTCAAACTGGTCGAGGGGGGCATGAGGAAGGCCAGTGGGGGAAGGAGGAACCTCCATGGACACACACCCCGCCACCTCCAGGAACTCCCCTGAGGGGAGTAAAAGGGTGGGTTTCCCCCCCCAATTTCAAGCTCATTACCCCCCCCCCCAAATATCGAGGGGTATTCGGTCTGAGTTCGGACCAAACAGAGGATGGTTCAGTTCAATCCCAAATGGTCAAACCAAACAGGTTCAACATCAAACACATTCACCGTCAAGCCTGTTTGCACACCCCTAACTGGAGTATCTTCCAAGGGCATTCTGATCACGATAATGCCTTTGGCTGCACATCTTATCTAGCCTCCTTTTGGCAAATGGTCAACTGGGGAATATGTTTTTAAGAAAACGTTGTTTCTGCCTTGCTGTACTAATTGGTACAAAGATATATGAAGTTCAAAACATGAATACAGGAATGAAAAAATATGAATACAGGCATGCAGTTGGTTACAAGGTCTTCAGTGAAAAACAAGATTACAAGGTTACAAAAGTTTAAACTGGAACCTTTCATACCAAGCATAAGGAATCTACAAAATCCTATATGCACAGAGGGGACAAGTGGACCACACCACTAAACCTCCTTGCCATATCTTCCACAGAGCCACTCCACTCCACCCCTTGGTGTGGCCACTTGTCCCTCATGCACATTTACAGAATATACACTTTAACATATAATCGTTTAACTCAAATATATAGGATACAAACTAGAAACACCAACAGTATAACAATTACAAGAAAGATAATCAGAGGGTTCAGGGCCAGATTCAACATATTTTTCATGGTTGGACTCCAGCCTGAAAAGATGTCCCACCAGTGATGGGTAGTGAGATCTTTTATGTCATGTATTACTCTGTTTGCTCATGCTGGGTTTTTAGCATTGCCCCCTTTTCATGTATAGCTAAGTTTCTCAATTTGGCTTGCACTGCATCACTTTCCCATAAGGTCTGGACAGCTGAAGTGACATTAAAGTCTAGGGGAAGTGTGAAATCCCATTCCTCTGCTTCCCAGCTGAGAGTTCTGGTTTCATAGCAGATTGCCATATAATATCCAGTACTGGCACAAATTTAGGAAACATTTCAATGACATGATCTCACCGGGATCCATCTTCCCAAGATACCTCATCTAGTGAGACTAGTCATATGCATCCTCGTCCATTATCAATTATTCTAGGGGCATCTGGATTCAGTTGTGTCCATACACATGTAGCACTACTGAAATTGTAAGCAGAAGATTCAAAAGGAGTAGTGTGTATGGGGCATAACCATTTGTCAAAGTCACATTGATCACATTGTGTAGTCATAATAAATGACTGTTCATTGGTCAGTCGGGAGTTAAAATGGGGTATCCATAAATGTTTACTGACTATGTTAATAAGTGGGAGGTATGGGTAAGCAGTCTGCTCCTCTCCTTTAATAACCACTGTAACAGAAATCATTATCAAGGGGAAGTGTCTTATAAACCTAGTAACTTTTAGCCATTTCCAATTAATATCTGGGACTTGCAAGATATGCTTCCATTTGCTAATCACCCCTTTTTGCCAATCATGTCAGTTGATCAATCAGTCAATCAATCAATCTTTATTACGGTCATTGACCGGCATAAAGTATAAGGGGTGATTACATATTACATATTAAAAGTAAAAGTAGATATTAAAAGCCTAGGGGAGCACAATGTACTGAAAGACTATTATAGAAGACTATAAAAATCAGAGATAAAAGTAAAATTTATTTATTTTTAATTTAAAATTTAAAATAAAACTATGGGTGTCTAAAACAAAGCAAGATGGCAAACTTAATGGCCGACACCTGAAAATTGCAGTTGGTTAAAAATGGTTAAGAATGGTTTTTTAAAAGGCTCATTAAAAACATCATCTAGGTCTTGCTCTAACTTCATTAAATTTTTTAGTGGCATAACAGTACATTGGGTCATAGTAGTTATATTATTCAAAGCTTGCTGGGTGAATTTAGCCAAGTAAGTGGTCAATAATTGAAGTATTCTACTACCATCTGTACATCTTGATGAAACACAGCAGCTTCTCAGATAATCTGTTCTTCTGTTATGCGAGTCATGGTCCCTATATGGTGTCCTAATGGTGCAATTTTATTATCCATAGCTTCCACATTTATGGCATTTAATACTCTGGTCCCTATCCCTACTCATCCTAAGATGGTTTCTGTAAGGGATCAAGCACTGTATTTATTTATTTATTTATTTATTGGATATTTATACTGCCCTTCCGAAATGGCTCAGGGCAGTTTACAATTAAAACACAACCATTAAAATCAGTTAACAATGAAAACAAAAGTTATAAAACAGTATAAAACAATTAACAATTACAACATCATATAACAGTAATTAAACAATAACAATTAAAAAATGCTGAAAAACAGGTTAGAACATTAAAACCAATTATGACTAAACAAACAAACCAACAACTATTTAAAAACCGTGGAAGACCAGTCCAAACAGGTTTTAAGGGCTCTCCTGAAGGCCAGTAAAGAATTCAAATTGCAGATTTCTGCTGGGAGTGCATTCCACAGCCCAGGAGCAGCTACAGAGAAGGCCCGTCTCTGAGTCGCCACCAGACGAACCGGTGGTAACTGGAGACAGACCGCCTCAGATGATCATGCAGAAGAAGGCGCTCTCTAAGATAACTCGGACCTAAGCCATTCAGGGCTTTAAAGGTAATGACCAGCACTTTGTATTTTGCCCGGAAACATATTGGCAGCCAGTGTTTCAAAACAGGCATAATATGGTCTCTCCAGGTTACCTCAGAGACCAATCTGGCTGCCACATTCTGAACTAATTGAGGTTTCCGAACTACGTACAAAGGCAGCCCCATGTAGAGCGCATTGCAATAGTCAAGCCTGGAGGTTACCAGTTGATGCACCACTGTTTTGAGGTCATCCTCTTCAAGGAATGGGCGCAGCTGTCGAATCAGCTGGAGCTGACAGAAAGCACTCCTGGCCATGGCCTCCACTTGAGACACCAGGGTGAGGCCTAGGTCCAGGAGTACTCCCAAGCTGTGCACCTGCTCCTTTTGGGGGAGTGTAACCCCATCCAGCACAGGAAGATCTAACTCACCCCTCAGATTCTGAGCCCCCACAATGAGCACCTCCGTCTTGCTTGGATTCAGCTTCAATCTGTTATCACTCATCCAGCCCATTACTGCCTGTAGACAGGCATTTAGAGAATGAGTGCCATATCCTGAAGATGAAAAGGAGAAGTAGATTTGGGTGTCATGAGCATACTGATAACACCCAGCACCAAAACTCCTGATGACCTCACTCAGCAGTTTAATGTAGATATTGAAAAGCATTGGTGATAGAATGAAGCCCTGAGGGACTCCATATAACAGCAACCATTTTGAGGAGCAACTGTCACCAAGATCCACCATCTGGAATCTACCCGAGAGATAAGAGCAGAACCACTGAAAAGCAGTGCCCCCTATCTCCAACTCCCCCAGGTGATCCAGAAGGATATCATGGTCGATGGTATCAAATGCCACCAAGAAATCCAGAACCACCATCAGAGGCACACTCCCTCTGTTGATTCCATAGTAAAAGTCATCCATCAGGCCAACCAAGGCTGTCTCAACCCCATAGCCTGCTCTAAAGCCAGTTTGAAATGGTTCTAGATAATCAGTTTCCTCCAAGACTGCCTGGAGCTGGTCGGCCACCACCCTCTCAATCACTTTGCCCAACCAAGGGAGACTGGAGATTGGCCTGTAACTATCCATCGTTAAGGGGTCCAAGGAAGGCTTCTTTAAGAGTGATCTAACCATTGCCTCCTTCAAACAAGGAGGCACCCTACCCTCCCTCAGCGATGCATTTGTGATATTAACAAGGCCATCTCCAACAATCTCCCTGCTAGACAGAAACAGCCAAGTAGGACAAGGATCCAGAGAACAGGTGGCAGGCCACACCACCCTAAGCAGCTTGTCCACATCCTCAGGAGTCACACATTGAAACTGATCCAATATAATACTGCGATTGCTGGACACCTCCTCCATAAACCTTGCGGAAATAATGGAGTCCAAGTTGGCCCAAATACAGGAGATCTTATTCACAAAGAACCCATTGAAAGCATCACAGCAGAACGACCCCATGGACTGATTTGAAGTAGAAGGAGCAGAGACTAAACTCCTCACAACCCAGGATAGCTCTGCTGAGCGTGAACCTGCAGCTGCAATGCGTGCAGACCAAAATCTCTTTTTCACTGCACGCACCGCCACCACAGAAGTCTTCAAATGGGTCACATGCTGCATCCTGTCTGATTTGAACTGAATTCTCCTCCTCTTGCGCTCTAGTCGCCTACCCACTTTGGGTTCTTCGCCATGACATACATTGGCAGTGCCCATTGGGCACGGTAGGGTTCAAATTGTGTTATATGAAATGCTGATATGTTGATAGTAACATGATAGATATGCATGTTGATAGTAACATGATAGATATGCAGTTGCTCTGTGAAGCTTCTATCACCTGGTGGGGTTTCTCTCGTAACAATTATTGTAGATGGAGGAGAATCTGCTAACATATGTGCTCTAGTCAAATATATGTAAAAGAAATCATACGCAGTGTTTACTATACATTTCTCCCCTCAATCACCCACTTTCAGGACCACTCCAAATATCTGTGTCTCTCCTGGTATCATCTGTTATCCATCGATTCTCAAGTAGATATTGGAAAGTGATATTTCACTTCATAGACTACATTACAACAAAAGTTGCCTGATACCAAGGAATAGACAGATATATTCTCTGACCGGAGATTACTCAGTCACCCACCCCTACGACATTCATACAGGTTCAGTTGGTACCAGGAAGCCACAGCATCTGCAATAACACTGGTTGTTGACAAAGTAGCAGAGTAGCCATACAATTCTTTGCAGAGACTGGGTCACACTCTGGTGTGGCTTCCTGATGGAAGCAGACATCATGGAGTGGTGACAAGGGTGTGGTCATCATATAAGAAGCAGCCCATGAAAAGAACAGGAACCACAACCAATGCATCCTAATAACTGAATATCATTATATGTATTATTGTTTTTAATTACACTCATTACACAGCAAATAAGGCAGTATATAATTAACATCATCTATAGTACCATCTCCTAAGAAATGCCAAGGTTCTAATAACTCCTCCACAGTTAACAGCTCCAGACTTTGTTCCCTGGATAAGGGTGGGTTGAAATACGGAGCCACCCACTTTCCTCCTCATTAATAAAGTATTGTGGGGTCGCCCTGTCTTAAGTCCATGCTCCAGTTTGCCAATGCTGAAGCATATTGGTACTCAGTCCCAGAAAATGTATCCAACTGAGATATGAATCTGCCATATTGAGGCCACCTATGGGAATAGTGAAAATTAATCATTCCTGGCATATAAGCTTAGCAGTGTCTAAACATATAGGGGAGGTGGCATTGGCTAGGAGAACCCAAAGAGTAGCTCCATGTCCTTTACTGAGAATTTCCCCAGCCCAGTCAGGTCGGTTAGGGTAATGTACCCATATTTTCAGTTAGTCCTGTATCACTAGACCCTAACCCTCTGTCCCCTCGGACTGTAGGGGGTCTAGGTCCTGATACTTTTTGAATGAGGGGTATGCTGAGTTTTGTACAAATCAACTGTGCAATTCGCTGACCAGGTTGAAGTTGTACATCATTTTGACTTGTATTGTGCAAAATGGCTTGAACTTAACCTCGGTAATCAGCATCTACCATTCCTCCTAGGAGCTGCAGGCCTTTAAGAGCCAGCCCCGACCTTGGAATTGTACACCCATAGGTTTCACCAGGAACTTCTATCCCAATGCCTAATGGGATTGTTATCTGTTTTCCTCCTGGGACTGTTACTGCTGTTGGTGTGCTCAGATCAGCTTCCATGCTATCGGGGGTAGCTCTAAGTGGTAACATTCCATAAGGTTGGGTCTTCCAAATTTTTTAATGCTCTACTGCTGTGGGGACTACTAGACCCACCATTCTCTGTAGAGGGGTCTTACCCATTGCCAATGGCTGTCTGTTTAGTTCAAATTCAGTTTGTTGTAAGACAGTGCCCTACTTTCACAAATGATGATCTGGAGTGAGTTCTTTTAATTTCTGCCTGATTTTCCCTTCCCAGCTCGGGTTAATGTGATGCATTGTTGAGGATTGATGGCTGCAGCATGCCAGACTATTTCCCCTCCTTTGTATTTGGCTGAGCCATCCGTGAATCACATGGCAGTGTGAGTGACCTGGTCATAAGAAGGAGGCTCTTTAACAGGAGATGCCCCCAAAGATTCAATTTCTGCCTCTTCATTTACTTCCTCACCTTTGGGAGTTAGCGCTAACACCTGTTCATGCAAAGAGCTTACTCCCTGAGGTCTGGGATGAGCCTGTTCATACATGTACCATTTCCATTTGACAACAGATGATTGCTGAGCTCTTCCAATACGGGGACTGGCTGACCCATCCTTCACTCAGTTCATTATGGGTAAAGCTGGTCTCAGAATAACTGTTTCTTGGCCAGTCAACCATTCGGTTTCCACTAGAGCTCAATAGCATGCCAGTAGTTGACGTTCGAAGACAGAATAATTTGTGGTAGGCAGCTTTCAGGACCAGAACCCTAGTGGTGTCTTTCTCCCATTGAGTCCCCTTTGCCATAAGCTCCACACTGTTACTTCCTCATTGGCAGAGGCTTGTAGTTCGAATGGAAGACCCCTGTCAAAGTGACCCAAAGGTATTGCTGCCGCCCCAGCTTTTTTTGCTGTCACTCCCCCCACTCAAACTGGGCTTTCTTGTATGTTACCTGATAAATTGAATGCAGTATCTGAGCACAGTGTGGAATATGCTACCTACAGAAGCCCATTGGTACCACTATGCGCTGGGCTCCTCCTCCTCCTCCTATGTTGGAGGCTGCAGGGCCGAAATCACATATAACACTTTTCCTGGTATGTGCCAAACTGGCCCTGCCCATACCACCCCTAGGAACTGCACTTGCTGAGCGGGACCCTGAATTTTCTTGCGATTGATTTCCCTTCATTTTTCTTACATTACATACTCTAAGCAAACCTCCTGTAGTATTTCTATTTCTCTGCACCTTCTCAAATGAACCTGTACCAACCTTCTGTAAACTTACACCTTTCTGTTTTCAGATTAATTTCTATCACTGCTGAATAAAAACAAGAGGGAAAAGAACAAATGGTCCTAGCATGCTTGTTAGGGCCATCAATCAATATGGCAAAATGTTTAAAGATGGAAGTACACTTGATCTCAGCAAAGATGTATTCTCAAGCTCTTGTTGCTGAGATAATGTTAATAATGCACCTGCTGTGAAAAACAAGCAAACAGGAGGGATAGTTAATATAATCCCTCAAATACCAACTGATTCTTCCCTACAAATGCACCCCCTGGGTCCCATTTGCGGTATGCAACAAGTGCTCTTATCTCCCAAGGATTGGGCACACATTTTCACTAAGCCCACTTATGAGGTTCTAGCTTGGCAAACTGAACAGCCATAGTGGTGGCACATTCTTCGGCTGTCTCCTGGCTCCCCTGAGCACTTTCGAGTGCCTCTCTTAAAAGAACCCACTGTTATTTAAAGGTAAGAATACCATCCACCTGCTGCTGTACCTGTTTCTGAGTGGTCTCTAAAATTCCCCACACATTACGGAGTGCAGTGAGAAGGATCCATTCTACTTTCATTACTGCTTTCTGCCCCACTTTCTCCCCTACATCCAAAATCTGCAAACATTTTAATACTGCATTGGGTGTAGGGCCACCATGCTCAACCATCTCGAACTCCCATGCAATTGGGGGTGGGGGTGTCACCCGGCTCAATATTTGAGCCACTGGCGCCCAGGCACTTGTGCTGGACCAACTAGGGATGCATCTCTGGTGGGCATTCTGCACTCTGGTAATAACTACATTGCCTACTTTCCTTTCACTATAAACTTAATTGATAATTACCATCTTCACAGCCTACTTCTGCCTCAAACATTCATGCATCTACCATCTTGAATTGGGGTGGATGACATTATCACAAACTATGTCACTGAGGTGTCCCTATGCATCTCTACAACTGTACCAATTTTGGTTCAAATCAGTTCCCACATCCACCTCAAATGTTCATGTGTGCGCCATCTTGAATTGGGTGGATGACATTATCACAAACTACACCCTTGAGTTGTGCCCATATGTTCCTACAATTGTATCAAATTTGGCCCAAATCAGTTAGGTGATTCACAATTTTCCCCTCTTACACCTCAAACATTCATGCACCCACCATCTTAAATTGGTATGGATGACATCATCAGAAACTATGCTATTGCAGTGCCCCTATGTGTCATTTTAATTGTACCAAATCTAGTCCAAATCAGTTTAAACACTACAAAGTTGATAGGGACACAGACAGAGAGAAAGCTGGGTGATCTCATAAGCTTACTTGCCTTAAAGAAAGTAGGCTAAAAATATTCCTTGCATTCAGTATCCTCTGTATTTTTTCAGCTGATCACACATGGGGAGTTTCAAGCCCACATTTCCCTTGCTTCATCAAAAACTTTATTGGAAGTAGTACATACACGCACATGCACACACACACCTCTTGTAACACTTTTGTGCTGTTGTGTTACCAGTAGCAGCTGGTGAGGGTGCTGGTGGAGGGGCGGCAAGAGGCACCTTTAAGAGTGAAAGAATCGGTGCTTACTGCTGTTCTCACTGCACCTGAACGCTGCTCGGAGAAGCAGCGTGCCACCCAGCAACCCCTGTGGTGGGGGATTGCCTCTGCTACTCACCTGGCCGCAGGCAGGGGATCACCTCTGTGGAAGCCAGGTGAGTGGCGGAGGCGATCCCCTGCTGCAGGGTGGGCTGGGCTGCACGTTGCTTATCTGAGCAGCATTCAGGTGCGGCAAAAGCGAAGGTAAGCACCAACTCCTTTACTCTTGAAGGTGCCACTAGCCACCCCTCCACTGGCGCCCTGACCAGCCACTACTGTGTTTTACCTTTCTGTGCATAAAATAGTTAACTTTCACACACAAACAAGAAGGAATGTACTAAGATTGCTGGGCTCTGATACAAGATCATTCTGGGATATGATACATTCTTGTTCCATATTTTAGTGCTAAACTAATGAGGGCACACTTGTGAACATTTCATTCATTCGTTCAATTTCTATACTGCCATTCCAAAAAATGGCTCAGGTCGGTTTACACAGAGACATAACAAATAAATAAGATGGCTCCCTGTCCCCAAAGGGCTCACATTCTAAAAAGAAACATAGGACACACACCAGCAACAGTCACTGGAAGTACTGTGCTGGGGGTGGATAGGGCCAGTTACTCTCCCCCTGCTAAAGAGAATCACCATGTTGGAAGGTGCCTCTTTGACAAGTTAGCATTTCCCTTGCCTCATCCTTTCTATTGCTTTTTTTTTTCCATTCCTTTTGTTGAAGGTTTTGAAACAATTCACAAGGGGACAAACCCCTATTGCCACAGTAACCAAGCCAGTGTTCCCCTAACCTGATTCAGTTGGAATAGTTGGCAAGTTGGGCCAGAGTGTGGGTGAAGATCCACATTCAGATGCACATCCCATTGAAACTAATGTAGTGTGTGTGGACAATATCTGCATGTGGCTGCTTATCCAAATGTGGATGTTGCCTATCCTCATTACTTTCAATAGGACACACATTCAAGTGACATATTAAAGTGCCTCCCCATCCACATTATGCACCTAACTAGGCAAGCATAACCACATATGATTGGCTCTGGATTAGGACATATATCTTGCCGCACAGCATTAGCTGTGCCACTATAGAATGGAAAGAAAGAACATCAGGAATGTTGCCAAGTCAAAGGGGATGCATTCCTCCTCCCCCTTTTATTCAGAGTGAGGCAATGAAAACACATCATTTGTCCCTGATGACATCATCATGTGGCCAGATCTGATTGTTACATGATGGTGTGACTCTCATGTTCTCCAAAACAAGTAAGAAAAAGTGTGTGAAAGAGTGGAAGGTAGGGACTTTCTTAGCAAACCCCTCCTCCTTCCAAGTGATAACATTCATATCAAAAATTACATCTCATGAAAACCTGGCACAGCTACACTCAATCCAGCAATATACTTTGCAGCTGCAGTAAATAGGGCAATCCATATGGCAGATTCTATGTATTTATCCCTGCAGGTGCAGATCTTTGGATTGGGATGAAGGGCTATATTCTGTCCCATTCTATGTGTGAAACATCCCCATACTAAGTATGTCTTCTTGGAAGTGAGACCCACTGAACGGAATAGCCCAGTGTATTTCAGTTTAGTACAATGCTGATTTCTGAAAGAAAAAAGTGTGCTGTATGTCTCAATGTTTTCATCCTAAACCTAAATGTTTCCTTTGTATTTATTCAGTTTATTGGCCTCAGGTGGAAGACATTTTGTATTTTTATTTTGCTGGTCAATAGACTGCAATAAAATTTTGTCTATCTAAACCTAGATGGAGGTGAGTCCATGGGAAACTTCTCTTTCCATATTCATATGAAAATATACATGTAAATTGAGGATAATAAAGAACAGCACTCTGAGTATGGAAAAAGTACCTTTCACTCAAGTTACTATAGGGACAAGAAATGAGGATGTAGTGGGAGCGGGGACAAATTTACTGCCTGTTTCAGTGTAATGGACCCTTTAGGGAACAGTGACCATAGTGCCATCCAATTCAGCATACATGCGGGGAGAGAATCACCAAGGAAGTCTAACACAGACACTTTGAAATACAGTTTAGGAAACTTCTCCAAAATGAGGAGTATGGTGAAAAGAAAACTGAAAGGGAAAATCAAGAGAGTCACTTTGGTCCAGAGTGCATGGGGTTTACTCAAAACCACAATACTAGAAGCCCAGTTAGATTGTATACCCAAAAGGAGGAAAGGTACCACTAAGTCCAGGAGGATGCCAGCATGGCTA
Organism: Hemicordylus capensis; assembly: GCF_027244095.1. Lineage (NCBI taxonomy): Eukaryota > Metazoa > Chordata > Lepidosauria > Squamata > Cordylidae > Hemicordylus > Hemicordylus capensis. The sequence goes on from NC_069660.1 coordinate 272,211,712, forward strand.
ACAGGTAACGTCAAGGAAGTCATAAAGGGGAAGAACACTTTCTTCCAAAATTGGGAGGCCTGTCCAAATGAAGAGACAGAAAGGAACACAAACTCTGGCAAAAGAAAGACAAGGTGACAGCAAGGGAGGTGAAAAGAGAGTTTGAGAAACATTTAGCTAAAAGCAGCGTGGAATAACAAAAGCTTCTTTAAATACATCAGAAGCAGGAAACCTGCCAGGGAGGTGGTTGGGCCATTAGACAATGAGGGAGTGAAGGGGAATATTAAGGATATAGAGGGAGTGAAAAGAATTATTAAGGATAATATAAGGAAAATGAGGCATTGAAAGAGATTTTTTTGGATATGGAGTTTGCAGAGAAGCTAACCCCTGCTAACTTGGTAACCCCTGCTAACTGGGCAAAGAGGCACCTTTTAACGTGGTGATTCTCTTTATTTAGCAGGGGGAGAGTAACTGGCCCTATCCACCCCCAGCACAGTACCTCCAGTGACTGTTGCTGGTGTCTATCTTGTGTTTCTTTTTAGATTGTGAGGCCTTTGGGGACAGCGATCCATCTTATTTATTTATTATTTCTCTGTGTAAACCACCCTGAGCGATTTTTGGAAGGGCAGTATAGAAATCTAAATAATAATAATGAGTTCTTTGTGTCTATCTTCACAGCAGAAGATACTGAGAATATACCTGTTCCTGAACCAGGCTTTTCAGGAATGGAAAGAAAATAAGAAAAGGTGGGGACACAGGCACAAGAACAAACAAATAAAATGAACCCATGTAGAATGGGCAAGGTACAAAAATGCAGAGGCACCATGGAAAGTGAAGAAATACTACATATAATCTCAAACTGAAGGCATCCAGAAATCAGCAGCAAAAAAATACAACAATGTAGACTGTTACAAACTCCCCAATGGCAAAAAAGCACTCCCAAAACAATAGTACAAACACTGGTAAAGTTAACAAACTGGTGTGAAGCTACTGGTGCCAGTTTGCTGAAAGTCCATCCTCCAACATGAAGAGGTAATCCCCTCTGCGTAGACCTTGGAAAATCTGGAAACTTTGCACTGGAATCTTGAAGCTTGAATGAAGACTTGAAACTTAAAAAACTTGACAGACTCCCTAGATGATAGTCTGTTTCACATACATCTTCATCAGAAGTTCCTAATGTCTTTACATCAATGAACATTAAAATGTAACATCAACAGTGCAAAGAACAACATGACATATATATAATGCAAATGCAGCCACACCAACCTTATTTGTGGGAAAGCCTTGTCATAGGAGCAGCACGAAAGTGCCTGCAGAAACATGCTATAATCCTTCATGAGCAAACTAAACCTTAGAGTTAAATACTCTCTACAAAACTCAATCAATCACATGTGGGGTGAAAATAATTAGCCAGCTGGGCTCATCTTCATACCCCCCCTGATCTTAAAGAAACAACCATTTCCAGAAAGCCATAGGAATGCATCTCATGGGCTCTTAAATGCTGTAAGGTTCTCTCCAAAGGAAGATCCTACCACATATATGAAAAAGCCTTATCACTAAACACAGCACCAAAGTGCCTGCTAAAAATGCTAGACCCTCTTAATGGACTTAACCATGGAGTAAAATTCTCTCCACATATATCAGTCAGTAACATGATGGGTGGAAATGTGAAGCCAGCTGGACTAATCCTCATACCCTTTAATTATAAGCCAAACACAATCACAAAACACGCCTACCAAAAATAATACATGTAATGGGCCCATACATGAAGTGAAATACTCTCAAATGGAGAATCCTATGTGTATACCTTAGAACAGCACAGGAAGATCAAAGTTACATTGGAATCAAACCTAAGGTAAGAGGAATTCTTCCACAAAATATAATACCAATGGGGCAGCCAATCTTCTATATTAAGACCTGGAGCACCTGAACTACAAGGTCTTCTACACTGAAAATGGACCTCAATATGGATGTGACTAAATCAGGAACCAATGGCGGTGATTCTCCAAACAAAGCTGCTTTTCATCTGTCTCTGGGTCCCTTGCTCCTGTGAAAAGAATGGGGGGCCCTAAATTTCCTCTAGAGGCTCTATCCAAACATGGTCTCTCCTCTTGAATATAATTATAATCACCAAAAAGAGTGGAGAATTCCTCCTTATCTTTGCCCTCAAAGTATGATGTGCTAATGTCATCTAGCCATGATTTTAGGTGTATTATGCGGGGTAACTGGAGCAGTGAACCAGTCATAAACATGGCCTGATACATAATCCTAACTGTCTCTTGTAAATTTCTGATTTTTAAATTCCTTGAGTCTCTCCTGAAACTGTAAGATATTCGCATCTAGATCCTTACACCTTTTCTCAAACAAATCTGGAGAAACTGACTCCTTCAATGTGGTTTCACAAATTTATTATTTCTCTGTGTAAACCGCCCAGAGCAATTTTTGGAAGGGCGGTATAGAAATCTTAATAATAATAATAATAATAAATTAATAATAATAATAATAATAATAATAATAATAATAATACACCTGGGCTATACCTGTTATCAGATACACTGCAGGAATAATAGACTGGACCCAGGCAGAGCTAGAGACGCTAGATCGTAAGACCAGGAAAATCATGACCATCAATCATGCTCTGCACCCCCTCAGTGATGTCGATAGGCTCTACCTCTCTCGCAGCTCAGGTGGAAGAGGAATGCTGCAAGTCCATCAAACAGTAGAGGAGGAGAAAAGAGGCCTTGAAGAATACATCAAGGACAGTGAAGAAGATGCACTTGAAATGGTCAATAATGAGAAACTATTCAACACCAATGAAAGAAAGCAGGCCTACAAGAAAGAACAAGTCAAGAACCGAGCAGAAAAATGGAAAAACAAGCCACTGCATGGTCAATATTTGCACAATATAAGTGGAAAATCAGACATCACCAAGACCTGGCAATGGTTTAAGAATGGTAACCTGAAGAAAGAAACAGAGGGTTTAATACTGGCTGCACAAGAACAGGCACTAAGAACAAATGCAATAAGAGCAAAAGTTGAAAAATCCACCACAAACAGCAAGTGCCGCCTTTGTAAAGAAGCAGATGAAACCATGGACCACCTAATCAGCTGTTGTAAAAAGATCGCACAGACTGACTACAAACAAAGGCATGACAAAGTAGCAGGGATGATACACTGGAACATCTGCAAAAAATACAAGCTACCTGTAGCCAAAAATTGGTGTGACCATCAAATTGAAAAAGTTGAAGAAAATGAATATGTAAAAATATTATGGGACTTCCGACTACAAACAGACAAACATCTGCCACACAATACACCAGATATAACTGTAGTCGAGAAGAAAGAAAAACAAGTCAAAATAATCGACATAGCAATACCAGGGCATAGCAGAATAGAAGAAAAAGAAATAGAAAAAAAATCACCAAATACAAAGATCTACAAATTGAAATGGAAAGGCTGTGGCAGAAAAAGACCAAAATAATCCCAGTGGTAATTGGCACTCTGGGTGCAGTTCCAAAAGACCTTGAGGAGCACCTCAACACCATAGGGGCCACAGAAATCACCATCAGCCAATTACAAAAGGCAGCTTTACTGGGAACAGCCTATATTCTGCGACGATATCTATAACAACAGCAACAACATTGACAATAAAATTCTGGCATCCCAGGTCCTTGGGAAGGACTCGATGTCTGGATAAAACAAACCAGTCAATAACACCTGTCTGACTGTGTAAAATAATAATAATAATAATACCAGGGGATAACAGAACAGAAGAAAAAGAAATAGAAAAAATCACCAAATACAAAGATCACAAATTGAAATTGAAAGGCTGTGGCAGAAAAAGACCAAAATAATCCCAGTGGTCATTGGCGCCCTGGGTGCAGTTCCAAAACACCTTGAAGAGCACCTCAACATCATAGGGGCCACAGAAATCACCATCAGCCAATTACAAAAAGCAGCTTTACTGGGAACAGCCTATATTCTGCGACGATATCTATAACAACAGCAACAACATTGACAATAAAATTCTGGCATCCCAGGTCCTTGGGAATGACTCGATGTCTGGATAAAACAAACCAGTCAATAACACCTGTCTGACTGTGTAAAATAATAATAAATAATAATAAATGAGTTCTTTGCATCTATCTTCACAGCAGAGGATACTGAGAATATACCTTTTCCTGAACCAGGCTTTTCAGGGATGGAGGCTAAAGAACTGAGTCAGACAGAAGTGACAAAAGATGATGTTCTAAACTAGAAAAATTAAAAACTAGCAAATCACCAGGGCCAGATGACATCCATCCAAGAGTCCTTAAAGAACTCAAATGTGAAATTGCCAACCTCCTTTCAAAAAATTATAACTCATCCCTACAATCAGCCTAGGTGCCAGAGGACTGGAAAGTATCCAATGTAACACTGATTCTCAAAAAGGGATACAGCGGGGATCCTGGAAATTACAGGCCGGTTAGCTTAACATCTCTTCCAGGCAAATTGATGGAAAGCATTCTCAAGGATAAAATTGTAAAGCACAAGGAACAGGCCCTGTTGGGGTCTCCCCTGCATGGCCTCTGCAAAGGTAAATCTTGCCTTGTGAACCTTTTGGAGTTCTTTGAGTGTCAACAGGTGTGTGGATCAAGGTGATCCAGTTAACGTAGTATACCTGAAATTCCAAAAAGCTTTTGACAAAGATCCTCATCAAAGACTCTTGAGTCAACTTAGCAGTCATGGGATAAGGGGACAGGTACATCTGTGGATTGCTAACTGGTTGAAAGACAGGAAACAGAGGGTAAATGGAGAATTTTCACAATGGAGAGAAGTAAGAAGTGGGGTCACCCAGGGATCTGCACTGGGACCGGTGTTTTTTTATTTATTCATAAATGTTCTAGAAGTAGGGGTAATCAGTGAGGTGGCCAAATTTACAAATAACACCAAATGCTTTAGGGTAGTGAAATCCAAAACGGATAGTTTTGGATTTCACCCCTGCTAATTTGGCAAAGAGGCACCTTTTTATGTGGTGATTCTCTTTATTTAGCAGGGGGAGAGTAGCTGGCCCTGTCCACCCCCAGCACAGTACCTCCAGTGACTGTTGCTGGTGTCTATCTTATGTTTCTTTTTAGATTGTGAGCCCTTTGGGGACAGGGATCCATCTTATTTATTTATTATTTCTCTGTGTAAACCGCCCTGAGCCATTTTTGGAAGGGCGGTATAGAAATTGAATTAATGATGATGATGATGATGATGATGATGATAGTGAGGAGCTCCAAAAGGATCTCTCCAAACTGAGTGAGTGGGTGACAAAATGGCAAATGCAGTTCAGTGTTGGCAAGTGTAAAGAGATGCACATTGGGACAAAAAAAACCCACACCCAACTTCACTGATGATTTAAGCTGTTGATGACTGACCAGGAGAGGGATCTTGGGGTCGTGGTGGACAGCTCATTGAAAGTGTCGACTCAATGTGCGGCAGCTGTAAAAAAGGCCAATTCCATGCCAGGGATCATTAGAAATGGAATTGAAAATAAAAATGCACAAGGCAGGTCTTGACCAGTCATTGGCTGGCAGACTGTTCAGGGGCGGGGCACAAGCTGCCGTCGTGACTCGCAGCCCACCCCAAACTCAGTTCATAGGTTTTGAGCGACCCATCCCTGGCTATAGCGTGGGCTTTTGCTGGTTGGTCCCCAGAGGGGCTGGGTAGGAATTTTTTGGCCCCTGATAGATTGGCTTTGTTCAGGTTCTTTCCTTTCCCTTTTCCTTTTTCTACCTTACACTATTGCCTTAGTTAGTTTAGTTTAGTTGGTTCCCTTGGTCACAACGGCAGGTACAGTGCAGTTCTTGGATATTTGGCTTCTGGTGAGCAGCTTTTCAGGCATGTATTTTGGCGTAAGGCGGGGTCATGGCTGGTCCCTAGACGCTTTACGGCTCAGAGAGTGCTGGCGGTGGCTTACTGCAATCTGCCAAAGGAATCAACACCATCTAATGCTTTACAGCTTGGGGGTGGCAAAGACTCGGCAGGTGCCTGCACATTAGGGGGCTATGATGGACAGCTGACGGCCTTAGGCCTGATGCTGCCTGGAGCGGAGGTGTATCACCCGAGGTTATTCTGGCTGGCTTGCGTGCAAGCGGTGAGTTCTTCAGAGCCACGCTGTTGGAGGTTGGAGCACCAATCCTCTCCGTTTTTCATTACTTAATTAAGTTGTGGCCCTATTTGAATCTATAATTTTGTCTCATGTCTTTGTTGTCCGGGTGCAATATTAGATAATCGCTACTTTTAAAAGTGTCTCTTTAAAAGGTGGCCCTTACTGCCTCCTACCATCAGATGCTTTTAAAGTACTTACTAAAGTTTTAATAACTATAATCTTCTTTAAATGTAAGGGACAAAAATAGACAACAGAAGAATGATTATTAATGAGTTTGTGTGGAACAATACATGACTGTGTTGTCCATTTATTTTTTCAGTGTCGTGATATATTTGTCCTAAGTTCAAATGAGTTCTCTTCTTACAGGGATGCAACTTCCATTTTTCTCTCTGTCTTCCTCCTACTTCTCTGACATGTTGTTTTTCCCCCTTTACACTGCCAGGGAATCATTCTTGAGTAGAAGAGAAAAGCATTGAAGTCACTTACAAGTTTGTTTGTTTGTTTGAGTCTTCACACATAAAATGGAAACATAAAGTCTGTGCTCTGAACAAGTATTGTGATTCAGAGAAAGCTATGTCTTGGTTAATCCAAATCTGTTTCTACCAGTTCAAAGGTGAATTGTAACTAGGAGAATTTGCCTGTAATTGTAGAATATTAATATCTTTTTAATGAGCAGTTCACAATTATATAGGTGCAGTTAATTCAGATGCATAGTTCAGCATCCCTGACAAAAACCAGAGGTCTGTCAAGATATACCAGTCTCAATTTTGGTTATTTTGGACCATCCACATTAGCTAATGTGGTTCATATTGTTAAATTACAAACCACCCTTTGAGTAAAACTTCTTTCCTAATAAAAACAAAACATTATATACAGTATAATATTATATGATAGATAGATAGATGGATAGATAGATGTATAGATAGATAGATAAGATTAGATTTTATAAAACTTCAGGTCTTAAATTAATTTAACAGTGTAACAAAATATATATTTGCCACTCCAAATCAACATGAATTTTTTAAAAAGCAGTCTATTTAGTGTTCTGGAATATAATTTTGCTTTTGTTGTATTTGAAGAAATGAAATTTTCCTTTATACGCATCTGTCCCAAGATGATTTCAAAGTACTTTCACTTAGAAAAGCTAGCTGCTATTACATATAAATTTTCAAAGCTTGCCAAGGCTTTGGAAGGAATGATGAAAATTACTATTGCACGACCTTCAGGTTTTCTTTGTTTCATAAAGGGCTAAGATAGCATTTTTGTCATTTTTCTTTCAGCTCAGGTCTTTCATCATAAATATCAAAGCATGCAATTATGCCTTCTCATATCCTACCATATTCTGCCTGTTTTCTATCCATGCTGATGGTATTCTCTTGTAGGGTATCTTTTCTTTTCTTTTTGCATTTAATAAATCTCAAAAAGGACTAATGTTTATATTGAGTGCTATAAATTGTTTGTGAAAAATATGTGGCACTGATTAAAAAGAAAACGTGTTGATTAAAATGACATATTATTGTACCTTAAGCAGAATTCTGAACTGTCAGATCTATCAGCTTCATAATAACACTGATTTGGTCTTCAGGTAGAATTTTATTATTAATGTTTATCATAGAAAAGGGATTGGTCTTAACCTATGGTTGGCTGGAGAGCCTCTCCTGGAGCTTCATACTGAATTATTCCCCTTAATCTATCTTACTTTTCATAGCCATTATAATACTTTATCTTATTCTGTGACTCTATAAGGCCTGGAGTTCGGAGCAATTGCAGCTTCCACTGAATTCTGCTGGAAAGTTAGATACTTGAAATGCAGGGGGAAAGACATGTCACATTTGAGTTTTTGAGTCCCAGGTTTTGATGGCTAACTATTTTTCCCCCTAAGATTAGACCCTTTGTCACTCAGGTCCAGTTCATACATTATGATTCCAGATCATGAGGGCACTAAACTGTGCAGCTATTTTCCAAAGGGAAGAAGCCTTATGAGATCTCTAAGCATGTGTGCATGTCCATGTGTCCACATGCCGACCCAAAGTACATTTTGTGCTAATGGTCTGATACAAACCAAATTTACTGTACATGTCCTGAGGGACATGTACCGTTTACACTCCTAAGGGATCCTGATGTGAGTGTTTTGATTTCAATATGCCATCCTGAAACAAGATGTCAGGCACTCAAAATACAAATATGATAAATATTTATATACCATTTTTCAACAAAAGTAACAACCACTTCTTCAGAACTTAACTGTTTACAACCCAATACAATCTTAACTGTATACAATCCAATACAAAACCAAAATTACGGTTCATAGAAGAGGGTCGTAGGTTCTGATGGAGTATTTTTCTTTTGAACTGCCATCTTGAAACAAGATGGTTGCTACTTACCTGTTCAGGACCACTGCTTTAGAACTCATGTAGTTACACTCCAAAATAAACCTGACTTCAGAGTTGAAAGAAAGGGAAAGTTGATTGATTGATTGATTGATTGAGTGCTGTCAAGTCAGTGTTGACTCATAGGGACCACATAGATAGATTCTCTCCAGAATGATCTGTCTTCAACTTGGCCTTTAAGGTCTCTTAGTGGTACATTCATTGTTGACGTAATCAAGTCCATCCACTTTGCTGCTGGTCATCCTCTTCTTCTCTTTCCTTCAACTTTTCCCAGCATTATGGACTTCTCAAGGGAACTGGGTTTTTGCATAATGTGTCCAAAGTATGATAGTTTAAGCCTGGTCATTTGTGCCTAGAGTGAAAATTCTGGATGGATTTGTTCTATGACCTATTTGTTTTTTTCTCCTGGCTATCCATGGTATCCTCAAAAGTCTTCTCCAGCACCAAAGTTCAGATGTGTCAATGCTTTTTCTAACTTGCTTCTTCAAAGTCCAGCTTTCAGATCCATAGTGTCATGGGAAAAACAACTGTCTGAACTATTCTAATCTTTGTAGGTATAGACATGTCACAGCATCTAAATATCCTTTCCAAGGCCTTCATTGCAACCATATTTCTTCATGATAGGGTTGTGTGTTTTGTATTTTCTGTGTTTCAATTTGGACCGAATATGAAACACTGCCAACTCAGATTTTGTCCAAAAATAAGCCTTCCAAAACAACCCAATTTTGATTCGGATCCGAATTACTCCTAATCCAAATTAATTTGGATTTTTAAAAGGGTCATGTGGCCAAAAGAGTGGGTGGGAGTTGTAGGGCCAAATGAGTGGAAGCTACCACAAAAATTTCAGAGGAATTGGGCAAAGGGCTGATTTTTGGTGAGTTTTTGAAGTTTGCATGTCTTTTCAGATTTTTCCCATAGGGAATAATGGAGGTTTCAGCAAAAGTATAGCTTCACACCGGGGGAAAAGTGATGGCCCAGAGTGGAATGTGGTTGCTGGTAGTGCACAATGGGGGCAAGGAAGCTATCACAATTATTTCAAAGGAATTGGGCAAAGGGCTGATTTTTAAAGAATTAATGAAGTTCTTCTTTCTTAGGAATTTTTGAGGTTTACGCGTCTTTAACATTTTTTCCCATAGGGAATAATGGAGGTTTCAGCACAGAGAGAGAGAGAGAGCCACCAGGATCAGAGGCGTAACTATAATAGGGCAAGGGGAGACATTTGTCTAGGGGCCCACTGCCTTGGGGGGGGCCTAGAGACAAGATACATGACTCACTCCCCCAGCTGCACACCCAGCCGGGCTTCCTTCAGTTGTATTCATCCTCCAAAATTGATGTGGGTGTTAAGATCTGGAGCTACCAGAACAGCATGTCTTTCTCTAGTACCATTAAATGACTTGCATCGTCCACAATTTACAAAACCTTTTTTAAAAAATAGGATGATGTTCTATTGTGTGGCACATAGGGGTGTGTGTGTATGTGTGTATAATTTTACTATGCTTTTTGTTACCACTATTCAGCTTCATTTAAGATTGCTTTACTTCATGAGCTGAGCTTCAGTGAGGGGGGGCCATTTTAAAATCTTGTCTCCTGGCCCACTCCAACCTTGCTACACCCCTGACCAAGATGCCCATCTATGAGGTCCCAAAATACAGCAGAACAGCAAACCATCCTAGGCAGGCATTTGAATTGCAAAATATATATACATTGTAACTAAATAGGGAGCAGTAAGGGAACAGAGAGACACAATAGCAAACACAATATAACTATGGATTGAACAGAATAGATACAATTAACTAGGGAGAAAAGACAGAAATGTTTTGTTTTTTTAAAAAAAATCACAAGGCTACACTACCCTTAACCACCTACTAGTATGGGGAAGGGGATCCCTCCACACAGAACTCCATTTTAAACTTCTTCGAAACTAAACAACAACACACAACTTTTTAAATTCAATTGCAACCCCAAACCTCCCTTCACTCACTCTAACTTCCCCATTCACTCAGTCTAGGGCACTGGTGGATGGCACAGACAGACGCAGCAGGCACAATCAGGCAGCAATTCTCTCAAGGGGGTGAAAAAAAATTCTTCTGGAACAAAAAAGAAATGCAGCAGATAAATCCATTCCCAGGCTAGCATGCAGTAGCCATAGCAGGCTAAGTTGCAGGCTGGGCTCAGGCTGGCAACAAGGCAGGCATGGCATCATCATGGCAGCGATTCTCTCAAGGGAGTTTAAAAAAATTCTTTCTGGAACATAAAAGCAATGCAGCCAATAAATCCATTTTCCCAGGCTAGCATAGCCAGCCATAGCAGGCTGTCAGGCTGGACTCAGCCTGGCAGCCTGGCAACAAGGCATCATGGAAGCTTTAGTTGAGACATGCAATGCAAACTAGTTCTTTCTTTCTCTCTCTCTCTCTCTCTCTCTCGAATGAGGCAGAAAGGCAGAGAATGGTGACTGAGTAACTAACTAACTTGTTGAATGAATTGAACCAAACTCCCTCCTTCAAACCACCACCACCCCGACCCTTGCAACTTCTTCATCATTATCAAAGCAAGCAGCACAGAGTGGAAGCTTAAGTTGTCAATGACTATTCTTCGGGTTAATCAGAATTTCTTAGTACACAATTGCGTTACAATACAACACATTCTTAACTAAATCATTCATGCCAAAGGAAATGGCTAGCCTAGGGGAAGCTGTGTGGGCTTTTTGCATGTCTTCTCTTCTGCTAATCCTTTGGACAAACTCAGTTGCTGGAGTGAAGAAACCAAAAGGACAATTTTCAAGCAGTGCTGAAATGGAGGTCCAAAGTTTTTCCGAAGAACGAAACATTTGGGTCCAAAATAGGGTCATTTCAATTCGATTACAAAAATTTTCGTTTTTAATTTTCTCATTTCGATTTGTGTACAAAATGTCCAAAAATGCCATTTTCAGACGCAAAACGTTTTGTGACCGAATTGAAATGTACAAGCCTACTTGGTGATTGCTGTGATGAGCTCCATGTCTGGCCTTGTCTCCATGTCTCACTGCTCTGATCCTCTCTGCAATCTGTGTTGCAACGTTTATTCAGTCAAAATGTGCTTGAAGTTGCTCTAGTTGAGCTTATGACTATGCTTGCTGCTTAGCGTGCTGCTGTGACAGCTGTTGAAATGCTACAAAGTGATGTAAGGAGTCGTAATTGTGTGTGAGAGAGCAACTTGTGCCAATGATGTTACTGCAGTGCAGGCACTGTGGCTGGCATTGGATTCTGGGTCAATGATTCTTTTTTCGCCATTTGCACTGTGTTTGAAATGTGTATTCTGTGTTTGGAGGGACAGATTCTCTTTTACTGTGCATTTCTGCAGTTTTTTCCAAGGTAAGGTTGCAAAATACATTGCACTCAGTGAGTATAACTAGTTTTGGTCATAGGGAACAATGAGAAACTCAAAGCAACCCATTGTTCCCTAAGTGTAGCTCCTAGGGATACCAAGGTGGGTTGTGTGGTAGGGCATGATGGATGTTACTTAACACCCAACCCACAAAAGAAATGGGCAAACAGGCAGTTTTAAACAAATTGTTAACTTTCCACCAATAGGGGTTTCAGTTAAAGGTTAAAAATTGTTTAAAATTGCCCACTTGCCTATTTCATTTGTGGGTTGGGTGGTAAGTAGCACCTATCATGCCCTATCACACAACCTACTTTGCTGTACCTAAGAGCTACCCATGGGGAACAATGGGGTGTTTGGGGTTTCCCTATTGTTCCCTATGGCCAAAACACTCAAAATATTTCAAGTTTGTTCTGTCAAAACAATCAGTTTGCCTGCTATTTCAACGAAAGATTTTGGCATTCTGCATTTTTTCCCAAGCTTGAAACCAAATGCAAAATCCATTTTGTGAACATCCCTAAAGCCAATCACAACCATGCCAGCAGCACATATCATAGGCAGCCCTTCATACAAACAAATGACAGCACAGCTGGGCACTCTTGTGATTCAGTGTAGTAGTGACAACCATTCTGCTGAAATTGATAATGAATTGGAATTTATTTTGTCATTATTGTGCAAAATCTCTGTTATGGATAACTGTGAATTTATTGATGTTCCCTTGCAGAACTATATTTTGATCTACAAAATACAGTAGATCAAAATACTAGTGATTGCACTTTTTTTAAAGTCCTGCTTTATTACATGAATTAAAACAAATGTATTACACATAACCAGAGAGAGCACTGATGTGAAGAAATACAGTCACTGTACACATCCCATAATGAATGTATTTCTTCTATTTGGTGCTGTCTGGATGAGCTATGATACTTATGCCCAACCCCAAGCAAAATAGAACTGTTCCTCCTTCAGGCATAGCAAGTCTTCTGAAGTTCCAACTGGAGTTTAAGATTCCACCAATATGAATCTTAATGGTGAATAAGAACCCACAAATCAGATCTTCTCATCCTTCCCTACAAACTCTTCCTCCATTGTTTATTCATAGACAGGAACCCTATTCACACATTATGTTCAACACATGTACAATCTCTGTGCACATACAAATCTATACAAAATGCAGTTGTCCATATATTGTGTTCAATGCACACATCCTGTCTGTAAATTTCCTATCTGTACCCTGCATTTGAGAGGGTCTGGAACCAGGTTCACTTTCAAAGAGAACACATGTACAGTCATTCAGTCCCACAACAATATGTACATGTACGCAGACTTCTGTATTTTCATACAATGTAATGTCTGAATAGGGCTAAGGATTGCCACCAGAAGAGTGCCCTCCCCTTCTTATCTCTCTTCCTGCCCTTCGTCCCCCGCCTCCTGCCCCAGTCTCTCTTCCTGCCCTCTGTCCCTTCGCCTCCTGCCCCAGTATTTCTTCCTGCCCTCTGTCCCGAGTCTCTCTTCCTGCCCTCCCTCCCCCGCCTCCTTCCCCAGTCTCTCTTCCTACCCTCCGTCCCTTCGCCTCCTGCCCCAGTCTTTCTTCCTGCCCTCTGTCCCCAGTCTCTCTTCCTGCCCTCCCACCACCCACCCCCTGCCCCAGTCTCTCTTCCTGCCCTCCCTCCCCCACCTCCTTCCCCAGCCTCTCTTCCTGCCCTCCCTCCCCCCCAGCTCTTGCCCCAGTCTCATTTCTTGCCCTCCCTCCCCATTCCCCTCCCGACCCAGTTTCCACCACCAGCCGCCCACCCGCTTCCCCAAGCGGGCCACCGCCAGCCGCTCGCTTCCTTAAGTGGCCAGCCACCTTGCCGCCAGCTTCCCCAAACAGGCCACCTCTCTCAAGTCGCAAGTCGTGCCGAGTGCCAACTGGTACCCAGCCAATCTGGCGCTTCCACAGCTCAGCCAATCAGCTGAGTGCCGGGACACACTCTCCACATCAGGATGGGCATGCCTATGAGGATTAAACATATAGATTGTTGTTATTATTATTTCTTGTTTACATAGTTAGACAGTTGTTGTTATTATTAAATTATTATTCATCTGTGGGAAATCCTGAAAGAGGCTTGACCCTTGCCCACCCTCTGCCAACACACATACACACACTCTTTGTGCCCCTGCAGGGGCATAGCTATAATTGAGTGAAAGGGTACCAAGAACACAGGCCACCAGTTCCTTAGGGCCCTCCTGCGCCACCCCTCCCTATTTTCTTCATTATCTCCCTCACTCTGGGGGACTGCCAGAGAGAGGGATGAACACGGGCCCCCTCTCCCCTATCTACACCCCTGTGCCCCTGGTTTATGCCCCTATTGACTGGGCTAAACATTTCCTAGGAGCTAAAGATTTTCTTCCCATATAATCCTTGTAAAAAACCCAAGTGAATGAGTGATGTTTCACTGTGTGCATCTCAATGGGTTTATGTACACACCTTAGCGCAATGGATTTATTAATGTATTTCATACACAGAGACAAGCTTTGGGTTATATTCTGTATCCACAATTGCATTCCTTGTATCTTTATGTGTTGTGGGCTCCATTCCTAAACTGGCAAATGAAACACTAATAATGACACCTATTATTGACAACTTAAATAAAATCCTATTTCACTTACCGCTGGAAAAAATATATAGATTTCTTTCCTGACTTACTCATAAACCCCCATCAAGCAATATGTACTAAGAACTGTTGTTGGTGCTTCCACTGCTCTTTTTGTTTTTGTTTATTACACTCAAAGTTTTATTAAATTTGCACTGACACAAGGAATGAATTGTTTACATCAGTGTGAACTGTGCTGTCACATGAATGTGAACTTACCGCCTATGTCTTAAGTTAAATGTCAAGAGATGCACATTTTCCTCATAGAGATAAAATTGATTTCTAGTTCTGTTTAATGGTTACATAGTGAAAAATCTCTTTTTTATATTTAGGCCAAGATAAATACATGTTAATAGAAATTAAAGAAATCTATAGTCCACATTATAAACATACTATCTAAACAGTAGTACTGTACTGTTATGATGGAGATGATTTTTTTTAAAGCGCATGATTGCTTAAAAAGCCAATTTTCATTGTTTCATAAGTAATGAGAACACAAAGGGCCAATGAAGAAATAATGCTTAACCATGGTTAGTAATAATCATGGTTTGTTTTCTCAACTTTTGTCATCATCCCAAATACACATGAAAGCACGGTTACATTCTTCTCTTAGAGACTGTGCCATTAAATCTGTGTGTCACATTTCAAGCAGACAGGTAAAGAAATGTCATTGACCAGGTTTATATGATGTGAATATAACCATGATCAATGTACACCATGGGTTTCAAACATGCTTCAGATCATGGTTTCCCATACTGGTTTATGTTAATTAATTCAGACATAACATTTCCCTTTGTTTCTAATGCCTGGTTCAACTCCATATGTCATGTATATTTTGATATACACACATATGGAGGTCATTCTCATGACCATCTCTACCTAGGCTAGAGAAGCCCTACCCAGGTAGAAGTGCTCATGAGAACCTGGGATTGGTCCTGATCCCAGCACTCCTCAGCCGGGTAGCCCAGGTTTTTAACCTAGGCTAAAAGTGAGGTGGGAGGGCACGCATGCACCCTCCTACCCCACTGCCCAGTTGTGTGGGCAGCTAGGCTGCCAGCAGCTCCTTTTGGGCTCCAACAGCCATTGAAACAATGGAGGCTAGGAGAAAGAGCAACCCAGCCTCTAGCATTTCCACAATGCACCTCCCTGCTTACGTGATGCATTGTAGGATTCCTGGAGGCAGGGCTTAGTTTCCCTAGCCTCAAGACTGTCACACCGCTCACCACAGCAGCAATCGTGTGGGCCAGCAAGTGGCACAGTTGCAGCAGAATCATAGTTGTATGGGGGGAGGTAGTAATGATCTTTCCTTCCCCCAGCCCTCCCTGGCTCCGGGTTTCATGATCACGAGAACCATCTTATTATCTCTGTAAATCAGGGCCTCAACAAAAGTGTGAACTATTTGGACAGGAAATTTTCAGAGGAACATCAAGAAACCACCAAAAACAAACATGGATATGTTCCAATGGACTGGCAGAGGGACTGCTTGGACTGTTTCTTTGTGGCAATTGCCAAGACAGGGAAAGGTGTTGCAGAGGTACCCATCCCTGCAGCTTGCTTATGTTGAGCAACCAGGCTGGGCGGCAGCTGCCATCCAGCCTGCAGGCGTGACTCCACGGTCTTTCACTCTCATGAGGCAAGGAGTATTTTTGCACATTGTTAGCAATTCAGCCCCATCCCCATGTATTCATGGATGGTTTCTCCATGGCCTTCTACTCTCATGAAAGAGTGGTCCGCTCCAGAGTAGCATCCATCATCATCACATAGGAGGAATCTCTCCTGTGACTGGAGGCAATACTGGTCCTGCTAGATAGTTTTTCTCATGAGTAATGCCATAGAGTGTGTGCTTGCACCCATACATGTGAATGCGACCAGTGGCTTGTTGACAGAGCAATAACTCTAGGTTCATCTTACCTGGGAGAAAGTCCAGGACAAGTTTTGAAAAGTTATTTCAGCATATGTATTCAGCAAGTATTCTCCTTCCTACCCAGTATTATGACTAGAAGTGGCAGTACAAAAATGCTCTGACAAGAAAAAAGTCAGTTCATTCACAACTTGCTTAAAATGTGAATTGCCATTTATTTGGGGGATAGGTGGTCACCTTGCATTCTGTTTTGAAACAGTGAATACAGCTGATTGTATCGAAACAACTGTAAGTGCAAGGAAGTTCATGTAAGTGGACTTCCCTGCACTACCCTCCTTGCTGCATCCCACCTCCTAAACTCCTCCTGAAGGTCAGGGCTCTCAGGAACAGAATGGCATATGACACAGAGAGCTCCAGGGGAGGAGAAATCTGCTGAAATCAAACAGAGACACCTAATGTGAGAGGTGCTCCAATCATTCAAGCTGCCTTCACACAGTTTCAGTGGATTCAGCCCTCAATGTCACATACCATCCTCTTCCCAAGGGCCGCAGAGCCTTGGGAGTGTCTTTTTAAGGGGTGCAGGGGGATAAAGTGGGAAGGTGGGGGCTATATAGTCCTCTTCCCCAAGCTTTCTTGCCTCATAGTTAGAATCACAGATTCACAGGGTTCGGGAGTGCCTCTAGGCCATCTACTCAAGGCAGGAATTTGGTTGGTCTTTACTATGGATCAAGGGTGTAGCTATAATTGTACAAGGGCAGACAAATGTCCCTTGCCCCCTGAGGGAGAGGGGTACGCCAGCTGGGTCACAGCTCTTTACTCGGTGTCATATGAATGTATGAGGTGACTGTAGCAGACATATATGTTTTTTAAAAAAAATATTTCTGAGCCAGAGGAATGAGTGTGCACAAGTGTGTACAAAGTGAAGTGCAGGAAGCTCAGAAGCCAATGTTAACTTCTTGTCCCGGGGCCCACTCCCCCCTAGCTATGCCTCCGCTGTGACTGTTTGGTACCTGTAGTTTTTATTTTTCATTTTGTATTTTTCTACTTGTTTGGTATTTCTTAATTTATTTCAGAACAGCAGTTTGCATACAGCACAATGCACTGCTGATCTAAGAGCAGGGCGTGTGTGCTGATTCTGTCCTACTGTTGGCGCTGCTGGAGAAGGCAGGGGGCTCCTCTGTGTAAGTGACTGTGTAAGTGACACTGCGTCCGAGGATCAATGTCCAATTCCCACTGGGAACTGTGGGAGCTGGGCACAGCATTGTTCACATAGAGAAGCCCCTACTCTTAGATGGGAAGTGCACTGCACTGTATGTAAGCCAACACATTTTTAAAATTATGTTGTAAGGGTTGTTTGCATGTTTAATTGCACACACCTATTGCACCTGACATTAGGCAATAGGTGCAAATACAAAGTTCTTTTTCCCCCCAGTCTAAATAGTCTGTACATGTATTTTTTCCCCAGACAGATTATAAATGTTTTCAAAAATCACTAAACATAAAAACTGAACCTGGCTGCTACATAAAACGCTTTTCAGGTCCCAAATATTTCATGGAAGGATTTTGGCCTCTGTCTCTCCGAAATCCATTAGAAGCCACTTGGCTTCTACAGTGTTCTCTCACGTCAGCCAAAACTACATTCAGAATGTTAAACCTTAGTAATAAAGGCATCCTGTACTGAATAGCATTTGAAAATGTCTTGGGTTTTCCATCCATAATGCTTAGACTGCAGATCATTTTAAAGGAGGCCCAAAAGAATGCTCCATGGTGAATTTCTCTTTAATTGGAAGGAACACTTTAATCCATTTTAGCATGCTTTGTGCTTATCAAAGAATAGAAATAAATTGTTCTCTTTTATGAAATATACATCAAATTTGGCAATATATCCTAACCTTCAACTGAAATTACACTTCTGAATAATGTTTTCGCTTTGATTTCTGTTAAAATGGATGCTAAAATAAAGATCCAACATATATTTTAATATGTCAGTTAGTTTTCAGAGGTGGGCAGCAGTGAAAGGTATAAAAAATATAGACATAAGCAATGAAAGTCTAACTGTAAGGCTGTATCAGATATGACAACATTCCTGCATGTAAGGCATGTAAGGCATATCCATAGGAAGTTAACATGAAGCTGAAGGGTAGATCATAATGCACGATGATTCTGCCTGCTTGATCTAAGTAATGTGTTTCTGTTAATTCACATGTGAAAGCATCTTGTATGTAAGAATTTGAAATGTGTTAAGCGGCCCTGATTTAATATAAATGCTTAGTGACCATGCCAAATGATGTACCTGAGGTTCCTACTCCAAAGGTCAAATGAGCACTCTGTAGTAAAGTAGGGAGATGGGCAAGTACACAGAAAATGTGTTTGTTTGTTTGTTTGTTAGTTACATTTATAAACCGCCCCATCCAAAGGCTCTGGGTGGTAAACAACAAGTTTAAAAGGACACATGCCTCATAATGGAACCCTGCACCTGCACTGTGGAGGTTAGAAGCATACAGGTATAGTGAGAGGGCCATGGTATGGGGGAGGCTGGGAAGGCATGCAGAGATGCCTGGGGACTGTAGTTCCTCCTGGAGCTGTCCTCATGACACCTCTGAGAAGAAGAATGGTCCCCAGGCACCTGCATGCGCCCTCCTGGCCTCCCCCACATGCCCACCTCCACAGCACAGATATTTTATGTATGTATGTATGTATGTATGTATGTATGTATGTATTTATTTAAACATATTTTTATACTACCCAAAACTTGCATCTCTGGACAGTTTACAATTAAAATCATTTAAAACATTAAATCAATTAAGCAATTAAAATTATTTAAACATTAAAATCATTTAAAACCAACATTAAAAATTAAAACCATAAATCTAATTAAAAGCCTGAATGAATAAATGTGTCTTCAGTGCCTTTTAAAAAGTTGCCTGAGATGGTAAAGTGTGGCGTTGAGTCGGTGTTGACTCCTAGTGACTACAGAGCCCTGTGGTTGTGTTTGGTAGAATACAGGAGGGGTTTATCAGTGCCATTTCCTACACAGTGTGAGATGATGCCTTTTAGCATCTTCCTATATCGCTGCTGCCCGGTATAGGTGTTTCGCATACTCTGAGAAACATACCAGCGGGGATTTGAACTGGCAACCTCTGGCTTGCTAATCAAGTCATTTCCCCACTGCGCCATTAGGGAGGCTCTTATTTCAACAGGGAGTGCATTGCAAAGTCCAGGGGCAGCAACGGAGAAGGCCTGTTCCTGAGTAGCCACCAAACGTGTTGGTGGAAACTGCAGATGAACCTCTCCAGATGATCTTAACAGGCGGTGGGGCTCATGGTGAAGAAGATGTTCTCTTAAATACCCAGGGCCTAAGCTGTTTAGGGCTTTATAGGTAATAATAAGCACCTTGTATTTTGCCTGGAAACATATCTGCAGCCAGTGTAGTTCTTTCAACACAGGAGTAATATGGTCTCTCCTAGATGACCCAGAGACCAACCTGGCCACTGCATTCTGGACCAACTGCAGTTTCCAGACTACATGCAAAGGCAGCCCCACATAGAGCACATTGCGGTAATCCGGCCTATAGGTTACCAGCATATGTACCACTGTTTTGAGGTCTTTCATCTCAAGAAATGGATGCAGCTGGCATATCAGCCAAAGCTTATAAAAAGCACCTCTGGCCACCGTCTCAACCTGGGACACCAGACAGAGGTTTGGATTCAGGAGCACCCACAGACTGCATACCTGTTTCTTTCGGGGGAGCGTGACCCCATCCAGAACCGGCAGATCAGAATCGTCTCCTGAGTTCTGACCCCACACAATAAGTACTTCCGTCTTATCTGGATCCAGTCTCAGTTTGTTATCCCTCATCCAGCCCATCATTGCCTCCAGTGCAAATGTTTAAGTACAGGCATAATATGGATTATCCAGGTTACCCAGAGGCTAGTCTGGCTGCTGCATTTTGGACTAACTGATGTTTCTGAACTACGTACAAAGGCAGCACCACATAGAGCACATTGCAATAATCAACCCTGGAGATTACCATCTGATGCATCGCTGTTTTGAGATCGATCTCTTCAAGGAATGGACACAGCTGTCGAAGCAGATGGAAGGCGCTCCTGGCCATAGCCTCTACCTGAGGCTACCCATTACCAGTGTGAGGCCTGGATCCAAGAGTACTCCCAAGCTGTGTACCTGTACCTTCTGGGAGAGTGCAACCCCATCCAGCACAGAAAGATCTAACTCATCCCTCAAATTTTGATATCCTATAATGAGCACCCAGTGGTGCACCTAAGTCATTTGGGAGCCCAGACATGAAGGGCTTTAAAGGCCTCCTGTCACAAGGGGGGGGGGGTGAGGAGAAAGTTCCCCTCTTTTACACACTGCTTTTAAAAAACTCCACTGCACAGTGGTGGCACTAACTGTAGGGAGGGGGTGGCTGCCAATATGTTTCCAGGCAAAATACAAAGTGCTGGTTATTACCTTTAAAGCCCTGAACAGCTTAGGTTCCGGTTACCTTAGAGAGCACCTTCTTCTGACGGATCCTTACAGCACATTAATGTCATCTGGAGAAGTCTGCCTCCAGTTGCCACTGGTAAATCTGGTGGCGATTCTGAACTGGGCCTTCTTTGTAGCTGCTCCTGGACTGTGGAATACACTTCTGGCAGAAATTTGTGGTTGTTTTGTTGTGCACCACCAAAGCCTTTGAATGGGGCAGTATAGAAATGTAATGAATAAATAAATGTAATAAACAAACTAACCAACTAACTCACTAATAAAGTTACACACTTACTACAGTGAATTGTCTCTTGGTGTTTCTTGTAAGGACGCGCACATTTCAACGTCAAAACATTTTGAGAGTCTTGGACTTGAATCAAAAAATCGGACTTGAATCAAAACCCTATATATAAAGGCCTATTTTGAGCTGGGAACAAAACAAACCCATTTCCATCTGAAATTTTTTGACATTTTGAGTGCCATTTTGGAGCCCTGTTTTTCTCTTGCTGATTGGTTTTCTGTTGATTGTCTTCCAATTCCAAGAAAGATTCATTTTTTGCAATCTCCTTGCTTCTTGGTTGGCTTGTTATTATACAAATCAAGTGTTGTCATGGAAAACTGTGCCCCCAGTGGCTGAGGGCAAGGGAGGAAGGAGGGAGCTTAAAGGAGGGAGTTTCAAAATGTAGGGATCCTTTCCTATGCTAGGCTGTTAAAAATGTAGGATCCTATGAGGTTTCGGGGAAAGGTTAGAAATGTGTTAAAAATCACCAGCTTGCCCATATCTTTTGTGGGTTGGGTGGTAGGTAGTATCCATCATGCCCTAACACTCAACCCATTTTGGTGTCCCTAGGAGCTACCCATGGGGAACAATGGAGTGTTTTGTGTTTCCCCATTGATCCCTATGGCCAAAATACTCAAAACCTTTTAAGTTTTGTTCCATCAAAAAAACAAGGTTGACCACTGTTTCCATGAAACATTTCAGCTGTCTGCATTTTGTTTCATGCTCAAAAGAAAACTCAAAATCCATTTCTTTCACATCCCTAGTTTCTTGTCATGTGGTACCCAGAGAAGTACCCAGCCCATATAATGTGGAGTTGCCAACGTGGGAGGAGTGGAACACAATGTTGGAGAAGTGAAATGTGAAACCAATTTCAGGGTTCCTCCCAAGGAGAAACACCTGAGAATGTTCAAAGGAGGCCAAAAAAGTTTCATAAGACAAGTGAAGTTTCTCATCCCCTATACTGTGCATCTCCTAAACTGTGTTTGGGGAAAGACAAGAAAAATGGGGAACCATGGCTCTCCATAGTGGGTCTCAGATGCTGAGTGGAATGGATGAGATGCAGTGGATGCTGAGATGCTGAGTGGCTGCTGAGATGCAGAAAATAATGGCTCTCAGATGGTGAGTGGAGCACCTTTGCTAGGAGAGATGTTACCATGGAAGAAGAAATGATAGATAAATAAGATGACTTATTTAGTCTACACCTGTTTACTCTCCCATTATCCCACCAATTCAAGCTTACGTTATTCCACAGAATGCTTTCAGCTAAACCCTAATGTATCCAAAGTCTAAGCAGGTTTGGCTGGTACAAGCACATTTAAGTGTTTATCAGTGAACATTAGTATTTACTATTGGACAATGAACATTCACTGGTGGTGAACCATTTGATTCCCCACCCCCCATGTTTACAAAAGCATTTGATTTGATTGACTAAAGGATGCTGATCAGAAAAGATAAAAATATGATGCTCTTGAGGATAAGTCACTTATCATAGAAGCATAACTGTTTAACAAGAATACACAAAGTCATATTGGACAAGAAATCAGGCTTGGCTGAAATGGACAGCAGTGTCCGCCAAGGTTCAATATTCAGACCATGTTTATTGAATTTATTTGTCAATGATTTATTTCTGGCTTCTGTTAAATCTATTTTACAACTATATAGATGATGCAATGTTACAGCTTAGTTCTAATTCACTGGCCATTGCCTAGAAGTATTCTGATAATTTATAGTGATAGCTTTAGAAAGTCTTCTGAAAAACAGGAAAAACTGCTGGCTATCAATTAGCTCCAAGTGAATGGATCATTCTTGCATTCCTCACTTAAGCAAGCTCTCCCATTTTATTCAAGAAGTTAGTATAAATGTAAGATAAATTCTCCCAAATATTATACAAGCATCCGGGAGGCTGGGAAAACACAGCCTGGCCTCCAGATATCCCTAAATGCACCGTGCGAAGAGCACGATGCATTGAGGGATTTTCCCCTCAGCTGGGTGCTTTAGGTGCCCGGCTCTATGGGACTGGGGGGGGGGGGACAAGGACCAGTGTTCCCCATAAAGTGTGTGTATGTGTACATGCTCAAACACTTTTAAATGTCCGCTCAGTTAATTTTAGATCCTGCTCAGGTTTAATCAAGAAGCTCCCACTCTGGATGCGTGTGTGCACACACACTGCCTTGATACTGCCGCCCAGAACAAAACTCATTCTGATCACAGATGAACTCATTATGCACACTGCCAGGGACCTGGGACCTTGTCGGGGGGGAAGGAGCATTCACCCCCTTCTACTTAGGTAAAAGCCCATATAAAAACCTCAGGCTACGCAGTGGCGTAGCACCGGGATCAGCTGCAATCCCAGTGCTTCACATGAACAGCCCTACCCCGGTAGGGCTGCACAAGCCCAGGTGGAGCTGCTTGTGTGGACAGCCTCATGGTCTCAGATGTCTATATGCTAATACACAGACTATGGGAAGCTTGAAATCCTATCTCAGAAAGGCAAGTATGATCTGACAGGTATCACTGGAATTTGGTGAGATGAAACGCATGGATAGAATATAGTACTTTGCACACACACACACACACACACACACACACACACACACACACTTGTTCAAAAGAAAAAGAGTGAACAGAAAGGGAGGGACAACTGCATTATGTTTCTAAAGAATGTACACCTACACAGAAGTCCATGAATCTGAGCGTAGAGTCACAGTCAAAGGTATCTGGGTAAAAATAAAAAGAGAATAATAAAAGAGATACTACCGTGGGAGTTTATTATAGTCTATCTGGCCAGGTGAAAGATATGGATGATGCTTTTGACAGTACTAAAGGCACAATCACAAACAATTACCATGAGCAGGAAAAATGGGAGACTGCTCAAGAACCAAGAATAATGAGGGATCTGGAACCAAAACTATGAGGAACAGTTGAAAGAGCTGGATATATTTATTTATATATATTAGATTGTGAGCCCTTTGGGTACAGGGATCCATCTTATTTATTTATTATTTCTCTGTGTACACCGCCCTGAGCCATTTTTGGAAGGGCAGTATAGAAATTCTATCTATCTGTCTATCTATCTATCTATCTGAAATGTAATAATAATAATAATAATAATAATAATAATAATAATAATAATAATAAATCACAAAATACAAAGATCTACAAATTGAAATTGAAAGGCTGTGGCAGAAGAAGACCAAAATAATCCCAGTGGTAACTGGCGCCCTGGGTGCAGTTCCCAAAGCCCTTGAAGAGCACCTCAACACCATAGGGGCCACAGAAATCACCATCAGCCAATTACAAAAAGCAGCTTTACTGGGAATAACCTATATTCTGTGACAATATCTATAACAATTGACAATAAAATTCATCCATCCCAGGTCCTTGGGAAGGACTCGATGTCTGGATAAAACAAACCAGTCAATAACACCTGTCTGACTGTGTAAATAATAATAATAATGGGCAAATGCCTGGCAAAACAGGTGGGTCTTATGAAGGGCCTTAAAAGCAGCCAGGGAGGGGGCTGAGGAAATCTGTGGCAGGGAGAGTGTTCCAAAGAAGAGAGGTGGCCACAGAGAAGGCCCTCCTATGGGTCCAGGCACCAGACACTACACCAGGGCCTGGGACACAAAGGAGGGCCAGCTGAGAAGACCTCACAGTTCCAGATATAACTGGCTGAGAGACGCAATCCCAGAGATATACAGGTGCTAAGCCCATAAGGTGCTAAGCCCATAAGCACTTTGAAATGGACCTGGAAGTGAACAGGCAACCAGTTCAGCGACCGTAAAAAGGTGTGACACTATCAAATCTACAGCTGCCCATGAGGAGGCAGGCCACTGTATTCTGTACTAGTTGAAGCTTCCGAATCATTTTCAAAGGCAACTCTAGGTAGAGCGCATTACAGTAATCCAAATGAGAGGTAACAAACTCAAACAAAGGCATGAGTTACTGTTGCCAAGGCCTGCGGTTCGAGGAAAGGACATAACTGGCAAACCAGCTGAAGCTGGGCAAAGGCACCCCTGGCCATGGCCTCCACCTGCTGTACAAGCAGGAGCCATGAATCCAGAAGGACCCCCAGATCATGAACCATCTCTCTCAAGGGAAATGCAACTCTATCAAGAGATAAATTCACACATGGCAATTGGCCAGATCACAGACTGAACAAGAGGAACTCGGTCTTGGGGGGATTGAGCCTGAGCTTATTTTGGCCCATCCAGGTCCTGACAGCCTCTAGGCACTGAGCCAACTCATGGATGGCATCACCTGCTGGGCCAAGGGTAGAGATATAAAGCTGAGTATCATCAGCATATTGATGAAAACATACCCCAAACTGACAGAGATGACCAGGCCCAGCAGCTTGATGTAGATGTTAAAGAGAATGGGAGCAAGGACCGAGCCCTGTGGAACCCCACAAGAAAGGGGCCAGGGCACAGAACACTCACCCCCAATTGACACCAATTGGAATCGCTCAGTGAGATAGAATTGGAACCACTGAAGAACTGTGTTCCCAAGACCCAGCTCACTTAAGCGCCCCAGAAGGATAGCATGGTCGATGGCATCAAAGGCTGCTGAGAGATCAAGAAGAACCAAAAGAGGTGCACTTCCCACATCAAAGTTATGAGTTATGATAGCTGTCTTCAAATATTGGAAGGGCTGTCACATAGAAGAGGGAGCAGACTTTTTGTCTCTTGTTCCAGAAGACAAGACTAGAACCAATGGGCTGAAATTACGAAGAAGCATATTCAGGCTAAATGTAACTCTAAGAGCTGCAAGACTGCATTGCAGTCAGCTTCATGCAGTGGTTGGCTCTCCTTCTCTGGAGGTTTTCAAAGAAAGACTGGTTAGCCATCTGCCAAGAATGCTAGACCGAACCCTGCTCAGTACAGAACCTGAAGGTCATAAGAACATATAAGAACGTTAAGAACAGCCCAGCTGGAACAGGTCCAAGGCCTATCTAGTCCAGCATCCTGTAGGGGTGTGAAAACCAGTTCGGGCTCGAACCAGATTTGAGTCAAACTGGCCCAATTTGACTGGTTAGAGATCAAACTGGACAAGCCCTCCAAAAATGGGGGTTATGAATCCAGCAATGATTCCCCTTTGCAAGAATCAGGTGAGGGTTAGGGATGTGCACAGAGCTGGCGTGGGACGGTTCGATGGCGGGAGGTGGCTTTAAGGGTGGGGGAGGGTGCACTTACCCCCACGCCACATTTCCCCTGCGGGTGTGTGATTCCCTAAAAGTCCGTTGGGGTGGCAGTGTACCTCCCTGCCACTCTGTTTCGAAGTTTACCGGATGTAACTGGAAGTATTAGCTGCGACTGCAAACAGTGCGCACAGTCGCAGCTAGTACTTCCAGTTACATCCGGGAAATGTCGGAATAGGGCAGCAGGTTGGTACACTGCTGCCCTAATGGGCTTTTAGGGAATCACACACCGACAGGGGAAATGTGGGGGGGGGGGTAAGTGCATCCTCCCCCACCCTTAAAGCCACCCCCACCCCCCGCCAACAAACCTTCGAGCCAAACAGGGTTAGAACCATTTTGGAGGCCTGTAAAAGGGACTCTGAACCAGTTCGTGCACATGCCTAGTGGGGGTTGGAAAAGGGCAGGCGGGAGGTAACCTTATGCACTGCTGTGGTCCACAGTTTCTCTGCAGTGGTGGCAGGCCGACAGCAGCTCCACTAGGCCCCACTGGTGCTCCCCGCATCAGCCCAGGCTATGATATTGCTTTCTTCCCTGAAGCATTATGGGGTGGCTGCAAGGGACGAAAGTGGAGTTTTGAAGCCCTTCTGCTGTTTAAAGTTAAAAGACAGCCAGAAAACCATACTGGTGCCATATACAGCTCCCACTGGATAGTCTTGTATGGATCTGATTGGATTAGCCTCTTCTGGGCCATTATTTTCATCAGATCAGATCCAGTGAAAAAATTATACAGTTGTCCTGCATTGGACAGTTATTGGCCTGATTCAGTGCACAACCCTAGAAAACATATCTCTGATTAATCGGTTACACTATTCATAACTATTCCATGAGATCACAGTCAGGGTGTTGCACTGAACCTGAACCCAAAACAAAAATTCAGTGAACCAGAACTGAAGCAAAATAGAAGATTTCTTGATTGCTTTGAACTTGAACCAGTACTAAACACCTGCACATAAACAGTGGTAATTGGTTCAAAACCAGTTCAAGAGAACTGAGAGTCTTCTGAGGGTTGGTGAGGCTTCCTTTCTGCTCTAGCTGTATTTGGAGAAACAATGGCCGCCTTTGGACGTCACGGGAAATCTGAGGCCAACCCACCTCAGGTTGGCCCTCCATGATGTCCAAATTATTGGAACTGAGGATCCCGGACCCAGCAGGACTTGTGATTCTAATTCTTCCCACAAACCTCCAAAGGAACCCTAAGTTTGAAGTAAGGTACATTTACAAAACTGAGAGTCCGGAGGCTCCAGTGTGTCATTGGGTTTGTTCAAGCTGCGCAAACTGGAGTTAAGAATAGGAAGCTCCTCCCTCTCTGCAACACAATTGGCTGCCACAGCTTTCCATCATGGTTCAGAAGAAGCTCACGCAGCCAATTCTTCACCCTTTGCAGTCTCCCAGACTGCAGGCTGTTATAGTGTGGGAGGGCACCAGGGGACTGGAGGCAAAGTGTGGGTCTGTTGAACCTGCAGTTAAGCATTACATCTGAAGGTGCCCTATATTTCCAAGTGAGGCATCTCAAACAAAGGGAGGAGAAGCGGAATAGATTGGTAGGAAGGACCTAGGACTGGTAGTCCTGGTGTTCAGGTAGAGGCTTGCTAGGTTTTGTCCAGCAGCCAGGGTGAGGAGTCTTGAAGTGAAACTGAAAGCTTCTTGTGTTTCCTTATCACTGCAATTCCTTCTTGCTGTCAGGTAGAATTCTAAGTTTGTTTATTTGTTTGTTTTAGTTTTTCCTAAGTTAGTAGAGAAAAGATGGAGCCCTAAGGAATTGGAGGTAGGGAAGATGATTCTAAAAAAACACTGAAACAGTGAGATTGAATAGGGGAAGAAAAGGGACTAATTTGAAAGCGTATGTTTGTATTTGAACAAGGGATGTTTAGCTGTTGATACACAATTGATAAAATTTACACAATAATTTTAAAATAAATTGTTACTTGGCTGAGGCCTCTCTAGGTGGCTAGATCTAAAGCTTTTCATCGCCATTTATTACCTATGAGGAGACTTTCTTTTCAGAAGACAATAATTGCATGTTGCTTGTTTGATTATTTAAGCTTTCAGTTTCATGGTGCAAAAGCGATACTGAACTATTCGAGCAAAGGAATGCTAGTAAAAGAAGAAACTCCAAGGCCTAGGGAAGAATCATAGTTCCTTAACTATAGCTCCCTTCCACAAAGTAATTCTCATAAACTATACACTGCAGAGGTATAAGTGCAGGGAAAGAAGAATAAAAACAACATTGATTTCAGTTATTTTCTTATATTTAAATCAGTTATGGGTTTGATTTTATTCTGCATTAAATGTCTCTATACCTTTTCAAAATGGTGTCTGAATTGGTTACCAAACCATTTCTGAAAATTATTATCTGATGGAACTGAACTGGTGGTTTAAGAAATGCTGATGAACCAAAACTGAAGCTTAATTTTAATGGTTTAACGTCCTGATCAACATAGCTTCACTAATGGCTGTTAAAGAGGCTCAGTTCAATACAGTGCATGATTATTTTAGCTGTATTGAATTTATTTTGAGATCTAGAAATTTTGTAGAAAACTGATCAACATCTTTAGATTGATTCTACAACTATCTGAAGTTTGGCCACAAACCAATCAGAAGACCTGCATTTTTGTAGTTTAGTTATACAGACCAACATTCTGACTAATGATGTACATGTTCATCCAAAAAACACACATGCTACAGAAGTGGATCTGCTAGCACGGTGTGTATGCTATCGTGGGGCAGTGGGACTGCCCAGGTGCAGTGCTAGCAGCTCTGCTTTTGAAGTACAAATACTCGTGTGGGGATGATTATGACTGAGTCCTCAACTCCCAGAAATGGTCCATGCCATTGAGAAGTAGGTCTCTGAGAGTCATATGGCCCTCAAGGACCAACTTGTGAGTCACACTGAGCACTTACAGGGGAAGTGGATTGGCCAAAATTGCCCACTTTTTGTAAGCATCCACACTTCAGAAGCAGAAGGAAAGCTGGTCTTGTGTCAATTGCTTGCATGCAGATGGTACCAGGTTCCCTCCCTGGCATCTCCAAGATACGGCTGAGAGAAACCCCTGCCTGCACCCTTGGAGAAGCCGCTGCCAGTCCTTGGAGACAATACTGAGCTAGATGGACCGATGGTCTGACTTGGTATAAGGCAGCTTCCTATGTTCCTAGAGCTACTAGCACTACATTTTTTGACTACATTTACACACTGCTAGGGTATGAGCCACGAGATTAATGAAAATTAGTTGACCCAGCTCAGAGCATCCGTGCCCCTAGTTCTCCCTGTCCACCCCCACCGCAACTGATCTGGCTTTCTGTCCCGTCTTCATTTTGTCTCCATCCCTTCAGCCAGTTTGTTCTCCCCCCGTCTCTTTAGGCAGTTCTTTATTTCTCTTTCCTCTCTCCCCGCCATCCCCAACCCCATCCCTTCAGCCAATTCTGCCACCACCAATGCATTCTTTTGGCCGGCCAGCCGTCACTTTTCAGCATTCCTCTCCCCCTCCCCTCGTTTGCGAACTCTCTCAAGAGCTGCCACACATGGGATTAGCAATGGGTACGTCTAAGAGAATTATATAGAGAGATATTACTCACTGACTTAAAAGCAAATCCCTGAACTGAATGCACCTAGTAGATGAGCATAGGACACTGGTGTCAACTGGCTTAAATGTAAATATTTTTGTTTAAAATAGACTTACATTTTGAGCTCTTCCTCAACACACACTAGAAATATATATCAAGAAGGGCAGCTTCCTATGAGTTCTTTCAAATATGTATAGTATCTTAATTTTTTATTGTGCAAACATCAAAGTCATGGAGGCTTCTGAAGGGCCTTGGTTAGAGAAAAGGAAAACATCTAGTTGCATGTTGTAGTCTCATCGGTGTCTCCAAGTTCTGAAGATGATTATATGAAACCTGCATCATCAAATCTGTTCAATTTTTCTTTGGCAAGATTAGCTTCTATCGTAATATGGTCTTGTGTATCTGGATGTAAAAGGAATGCTTTGCCTTCCAAAGGCATTAAGCATTTGCTCAATTTTAAAACTTTAAATCTATAGACGGTTTGGTTTCCTTTAATTTGTTTAGGTGCTTTATTGACATTTTGGTTACCTTTGCTAAGAACCTTGAAGATCTTCTGAAAGAATCTGTCTTAAAGTGATAATGAAGATAAAGGTACAGAAAGGGAGATAAGCTTCTATTTAACCATTCTGCACACTGGACATTTTCACTACTGAGGATTAACTGCCACAAAGAAATTTCATTGTAAACTAAAGACAAATTTCTTCTTTCCGATTCATATAGTGATAACACACTGTTATGTTCCATCTACCTCTATGCAGAGAAATTCCATACAGTGTCAATGGGAATTTGCACATCATAAGGCAAAGAAGAGGATATTATTTGGCTGCTCATTTTCCTCATCTTGTTCTTAGTACTATTTCAACAAAACATATGTTGGCAAGCAGGCCAGACATAACAGAAATATAGCATGATTCCATTGTGGTGTAAGACAGTGTTTCCCAACCAGTGTGCCATGGCACACTAGAGTGCCACAGAACACTGGCCAGTGTGCTGTGCTGACTCACTCTGAGTCAGCTTCAAAAATGACAGAGTTAAATTTGCCCCATAATGCACCATAATGAAGGATGTGACCCTCCAAGTACATAAGGAAGTGAGTCAGCTCCAAAAGTGAGACATTTCAGGAGAAAGAGCTTCTCAGTTATGAAACTAACTCAGCCCAATTTGGTTGCCCTCTGTAGAATCCAAGGGAAAGAATTTTGGTATGCAAGGACAAGACACTAGAGTGGAATCAGGAATATTAATTGTTTAATGAAATAGATATATACAGAGAGGCAAGCGCCGATTGCTTCTCAGTGCTCTTGCTGCTGGCTGTTTGTTAGCCCCGCCTCTGCTCCAGGACTGGAATGCAAGTAACTGAAGCCCCATTCAAAAGCTGGCCTGGATCACGGAAAGGATTGACCAAAAACACTACAACCTCCACACAGATGCTTTTTAAAAAGGTTCAGGAGATCCTTTTCATCTCTTCTGCTCACTTAGGTGTCCCTAACAGACAACACTATTGTCTGAGGGGTTTTTTTTAAAGGGTGGTGCCATAATGGCTGGGATCAGTGTTTGACATGCTGCACTGCATAGTTATACAAGGGTGGAGCAATAGCTCCATTTTTGCAAGGAGTGACTAAAATAACTCTGTCAGGCTTTCTTCACAGAGCTGAGCAGAAAGAGGGGGAGGGGAGGGGAAGCAATTTTCACTACTCTTCCCTCCCTGCCACCCTCACGATCATATTCCTGGATGCAAAAAGGGCTTTTTCAGGGAGGAAAGTGGAAATTGCATCTCCCTCTCCCTCCATCTGCCCAGTACTGTGAGGCAAGCCACACAGCTCCTTGCAAGGATGAAGGTCTTGCTCCATGCTAGTAAGACTGCACAACATGTCAGCCACTGGAGCCACAGTACTTCACCAAAAAGAACAATATAAAAATTGTGGACAGTCAACATAATACGCTTGTATGTACCATTGATTGTAATTGAAATGCTACTCACAGGTTTGAAGAACTAGTCAAATGAAGAGAACAGAAAGGAACAGAAACTCTGGCAAAAGAAATGCAAGGTGACAATAAGGGAGGTGAAAAGAGAGTTTGAAGAACATTTAGCTAAAAGCATCAAGGGGAATAACAAAAACTTCTTTAAATACATCAGAAGCAGGAAACCTGCCAGGGAAGCGGTTGGACCATTAGACAATGAATGAGTGAAAGGATTATTAAGGAGGATATGGAGGTTGCAGAGAAGCTAAATGAGTTCTTTGCATCCATCTTCACGGCAGAGGATACTGAGCATATACCTGTTCCTGAACCCAGCTTTTTGGGGATGGAGGCTAAAGAACTGAGTCGGATAGAAGTGACAAGAAATGATGTTCTAAACTGTCTGGAAAAACAGAAAACTAGCAAATCGCCAGGGCCGGATGGCATCCATCCAAGAGTCCTCAAAGAACTCAAATGTGAAATTGCCGATCTCCTTGCAAAAATATATAATCCCTGCAATCATGCTCTATACCAGAGGACTGGAAAGTAGCAAATGTAACAACAATATTCAAAAGGGATCCAGGGGTGATCCGGGGAATTACAGGCTGGTTAGCTTAACATCCATTCCAGGCAAATTGATGGAAAGCATCCTCAAGGATAAAATTGTAAAGCACATCAAAGAACAGGTCCTGCTAGGAGAGAACCAGCATGGCTTCTGCAAAGCTAAATCTTGCCTCATAAACCTTTTGGAGTTCTTTGAGAGTGTCAACAGGTGTGTGGATCAAGGTAATCCAGTTGACATAGTATACCTGGACTTCCAAAAAGCTTTCCACAAAGTTCCTCATCAAAGACTCCTGAGAAAACTTAGCAGTCATGGGATACGGGGACAAATACATGTGTGGATTGCTAATTGGTTGAAGGACAGGAAACAGAGGGTAGGTATAAATGGAGAGTTTTCACAATGGAGGGAAATAAGAAGTGGTGTCCCCCAGGAATCTGTACTGGGATCAGTGCTTTTTAATTTATGAATAAATGAACTAGAAGTAGAGATAAGCAGCGAGGTGGCCAAATTTGCAGATGATACCAAACTCTTTCAGGTAGTGAAATCCAAAACAGATTGTGAGGAGCTCCAAAAGGATCTCTCCAAACTGGGTCAGTGGGCAACAAAATGGAAAATGTGGTTCAGTGTTGGCAAGTGTAAAGTGATGCACCTTGGGACAAAACCCCCCAACTTCAAGTATATGCCGATGGGATCTGAGCTGTTGGTGACTGACCAGGAGAGGGATCTTGGGGTCATGGTGGACAGCTCATTGAAAGTGTCGATTCAATGTGTGGCAGCTGTGGAAAAGGCCAATTCCATGCTAGGGATCATTAGAAAATAAAACTGCTAATATTATAATGCCCTTATACAAAATGATGGTGTGGCCACACCTGGAGAATTCTGGTCACCACATCTAAAAAAGGACATTGTAGAACTGGAAAAGGTGCAGAAGAGGGCAACCAAGATGATCAGGGGCCTAGAGCACCTTTCTTATGAGGCAAGGCTACAACACATGGTGCTATTTAATTTAGAAAAAATACGACTGCGGGGAGACATGATAGAGGTCTATAAAATCATGCATGGCGTGGAGAAAGTGGATAGAGAGAAATTCTTCTCCCTCTCACATAACACTAGAACTGGGATTCATCCCATGAAATTGATTGACAGGAAATCTAGGACCAACAAATGGAAGTACTTTTTCACACAACACATCATCAATTCTCTGCCACAAGATGTGCTGACAGCCAACAACCTGGATGGCTTTAAGAGGGGTTTGGATAACTTCATGGAGGAGAGGTCTATCATCAGCTACTAGTCGGAGGACTACAGGCCACCTCCAGCCTCAAAGGCAGGATGCTTCTGAGTACCAGTTGCAGGGGAGTAACAGCAGGAGGGAGGGCATGCCCTCAACTCCTCCCTGTAGGCTACAGCGGCATCTGTTGGGCCACTGTGTGAAACAGGATGCTGGACTTGATGGGCCTTGAGCCTGATCCAGCAGGGCTGTTCTTATGTTCTTATTTACATATCTCCCGCTGAAATAAACAGGACACAATGTTGAAATGACATTTCTGTATAACACAGTATTTCATATTACAAAATTAATAAAGAAGGAGTCTCTGGATTAACTAGTATATGTTTAGAATAGTATGGATATTGTAAGGGAACAACAACAACAAAACCCATCTGGGACATATGAGTATACCTAGGAATATGAGGTATTCCAAATCTATATATTCACCTTCTCAAGTCTCAGTAATAATTAATGCAGTACATTTTTTCTTAAGCACTCTATGAGCTGTACATAAAGAACTTATATACAATTGTAGAAATGTCATTAAAATGTTAAGAATCAATAAGATTTATATTTTAGTCAGACAACCAATGAACCTTTATCCCACACTGTTGAACTTGCTTGAAGATAGCTTGCAAATATGACCACCAGAGCACACAAGTTCAGCATTGACCATTATGAAAAATATAAGTTTCTTATACCAATTTTTACACAAATTCCTCCCCATATTCAGTATGTGGTGTGGGAAGGCTGTAGAAATATTAAAAGAGCTTCTGGAGGCAGGCTAATTAAAGCATGTGTTCTGGAAAGTGCCAGAAACAAGTTAAGGGCAACGCCCACTTCCTGCCTGCCTTTTCAGAGAAGTAGACACAAACTGAGAAAGCAATGTTTCTATATCATTGAAAGATATAGAAACATGAAAACACTTGTTTCCTCAGAACACAGAATTAATCTATGCCTGCTTTTTAAAATGAAAAGAACAGGACTTTTCTAATATATTTTGTATAACTACTGGTTGTACAAAACTATGCCTTTTTGTCTTTCCTTGGAATGATATTGCTCCCTTAGGTTTTATGCCATAGTTAGTTTTTAAGGAACATGTCCTTTGCAATCCTCACTCAAAAGAATGGGTGCTACACAATTCACACGTAACGGGAAACCAGAGTTGCAGAGGCCTGAGGTTTCCTCACAGTTATGTCTGAACACTTGCAACTCCGGTCCCATCCCTTATGCAACCCCTAAATGACTATTTAAGTTAGACATATCCACACTGTAAATATTTTATTACAGTTTTTATACTTCTCTTTCTTTCTTTTTTAACCATCGTGGAACTCAAGCTGCCATGTACCCCTGTCCCATTCCCATCCCTATTTCCCAGTTGCTCATGCTGCGTAGTTTTTTTGGGTTACAGACTGAGGGCATGGGGGAAATCAGTGGTCAAAGTAGGAAAAAAAAGGGATCCCAACACATCTAATGGGGGTATTATATAGCTGCATATGACACACACCTCCGCTTCCCCCCAAAAAAACTATAGTTGTAAGAAGATTTACAGACTGGACAGTTAGGATGACTTAAACTGACACAGTACAAAATATCATTAGCTCTAGAGTATCTGGAGCTAATGTTTATGGTGGCCATGAGAACATTATAGGACCAAGCCATAAAAAAAAATCTCTACAATTCAGTGACACTACATTTTTAAAGATATATGGCGGAGGTAGAGAAAGCAATTCTGAAATTTTAACAAATGCTATTTGAAACATTTTCTGTATAGATTAACATAAACTATTTTAAACTATAAACACTCATTTATAGAACCTGAGGAACGCTTACATGAAAGAGAATAAAATGCAGACACAATATACCTAAAATTATGGCATTGCTTTGCTGCTTTTTTTAAAATTAAAAAGTGCCATTTTTGTTACACTGAGATGTGATTTTCAAAACAGAGGCATTGTAGTATGTTCCTATGTCCTATTTGGTGTGCATTAAAAGAAAGAAAAATTAATCCCTTCCCCTGATGACTCTAGAAATGAAAAGCCATTATAGTAATAATATTTGTACTTAGGCCTTGATGTTTTTGTGTGGAATCTGAATGCCATGAAATGATTGCATATAGTGGCTGATGAGAACACATGGACAGATAATTACATAAATAATCCTCTTTATAGAGGTGCAAGGTGACTTTTTTAAAATCTGATTTGGAAACTAGGAGAAGCCTAATAAAACTTGTAATCATTTCTTCACTGTTAAAGCCTGAATGTCTGTCTGTGGCAAAACGTCTCTTAGGAATAGTTCCCCTTTGGACTCAAAATATACCTGGAGCTTGTGAACAATTTTCCTGTTTGCAAAACTACAATTTGGCACTAAGATTTTTGGCTAATGGTCTAATCCTAAGATTTCATTTTCAGCAAATGTGTTCTTAGAAGGGGGCTACAAATGCTACGGTGTTGCCAAACAATATGCCAAGCATGACATTATGCTAGCGCAGCATGCAGCTACCAGAGCTGCAAGGAAAGATGCTAATGCAAACCATTCAGAAGTCATGTGCAAAGTATGCCATGATAATTTGATGTAGCAATGAAGTAATGACATTTCTGCAGGCCAGAAAGATAAACTAGTACAAAGTCCCTCAATGCAGCTGCATTGACTACAAGAGGACA
The DNA here is from genome assembly GCF_027244095.1 of Hemicordylus capensis. Taxonomy (NCBI): domain Eukaryota; kingdom Metazoa; phylum Chordata; class Lepidosauria; order Squamata; family Cordylidae; genus Hemicordylus; species Hemicordylus capensis. The sequence continues at coordinate 272,248,048 of NC_069660.1, forward strand.
TCACAGTTTAGATGGCAGAAGCCTACAAGGTAACTCCAAGACACTCGGTGGTCCATCTGATAGTTTATTCCACTGACCACCTAATCGCTTATTCTCTTGTCTTGCATGAGATATGATAGTGCTATGGCTGTATCTGTGGCCACAAAACGCTTACTGTGGTCGGTGGCCATTGTGTAATACCAGATTGAAAATCATTGCACTATACAAGTATTTAAAACTTAGTTCTCTTTGCCCCTTGATTGGAGCTCTCAAGTACACTATCCGTTTCCCACCAGTGCTATGGTATATTTCTTTCTAGTGTATGGTTGTGAATACTAATAAAAGTGGCTGACATCCTGACTAATGAAGCAGGCATGTAAGCAGCAGCTAAGGGGGTTCAGCGGGACCGCCCCCATTGCTCCATCTGCCTCCATTACAAGCACTTTGTTCTGCAATGGAGCCTGTGGGCAATTCTTCTGGAACGTTCTCCTGCACACCTGAAGCTCTCTGTCACAGAGGAAATGTAACTAGGGATGTGCGAACCAGTTTGAATTCGAACCGGGGTGGTTCGGCGGTTCAGATTCGAACCGAACCAGCCATCAGGTTCGAGCTGCAGGTTCGAATTCGAACCGAACTGGGGGTGGTTCGATTCGAACCGGTTCAAACCAGTTTGAATTCGAACCAAACCAGGGGTGGTTCGAACAAAACCAAAACTGAACCACCCCCTCCTGGTTTGAACCCGGTTCAAATCCGAACCAAACCAGGAGAACCAGTTTTGTGCACATCCCTAAATGTAACTGGGGGCATCAACATGTTTCCGCTGTGACAGAGAGATTCAGGAGTACAGGAGAGTAATCCAGAAAAAGTACTGTTGGGAACATAGGAAGCTACCATATACTGAGTCAGACTATAGGTCCATCTAGCTCAATATTGTCTACACAGACTGGAAGTGGCTTCTCCAAGGTTGCAGGCAGGACTCCCTCTCTCAGCCCTATCTTGGAAATGCCAGAGAGGGAACTTGGAACCTTCTGCTCTTCCCAGAGCAAATTCATCCCCTAAGGGGAATATCAGAGCTCACACATTCATATCTCCCATTCTCCCATTCATATGCAACCAAGGTAGACCCTGCTTAGCTAAGGGGACAAGTCATGCTTGCTGCACAAGACCAGCTCTCAGTTCACTCAGCTGCAGAATGTGTGTGCATAACAGAAGCAGACAGCAGAGGTGGTTCCGCTGTGTTCCCATAGCTGCTGCTTATGCATATGCCTTGTTAGTCAAGATGCTAGCCACGAAGGTTGCAGGTTGTATCTATTAGCCACTTCGAAAATTTGGAGGGGGGGGGGCGTTGATTCAATTCACTGCTTTGACTCACTGGGAGGTGCATGGAACCGATGGACAGTATCACCCAAACCAGCCTGTTACGTTTAATGCTGGCACCATGGTATTTTTTTATTTATTTAACATGTTTGTATACTGCCAAAAACTCATGTCTCTGGGCAGTTTACAAGGTCTTACTCCTGTCTCTGGGCAGTATTGACTGATAGCTGGTGAAATGAGTTATTTACACTGGTGTACAACTAGATTTGGTAATAGTGAATATAAAGAACTACCACAGATTTCAGAAGACATATGCGTAACTGGGGCTGCCAATTTAAATAATTCTTCTGTACTTCATTTCACTGCTATAAACTTTTTACAGTAGCATAACTTTAAAGCATGTAGGTTTTAGGAACACAAGAGGAGGAAGTCATCTGTAAGGGACATTTCATATCTGGATTTCTTTAAGAAGCTGTAGTGTGTTCTTTTGAACTTGGTCATATATTCAGGCCAATTTGGTTGTGTGCAAACAATCTGGCTTTCTATTTGTCTAAGTGGCAATAAATTCACATTGATCAGGACTTAGTGAAAATTAGAACACTCTCTATGAAATCCAACCAATGAGATTGTGATTCCTGCAGGCTCTAACTCATGTTAAAAGCCCACAGGAATGTTTCAGATTGTTTAGTGTGTTCTCTTAAATGGTATATTAGTTTGCTATGTCAATACCAGAAAGACTATTGATTTGGATCACATTGTTTTCTTAAAAAAAAAAAAATCAACACTTTAAAATATTAAAAATGACCCTCTCTTACATTGTACTCTCACACCCCTTCCTTATTATTATTATCTATGAATCTATATGACATACTTTTAATATTTTCAGCACAGGATGCAATATTCATATTATGGTCCATTGTCTATAGTGCAATGCAAGTCCTCTATGCTGATTGATACACACTGGTGCTTCCTATATTTATAATCTCAAGGGTTGCATCCTGCTATAGCGAAACCACCTTCATCTACAATCCCATTTGCTTCCCTTGAAAATTGTACGATGTTTTACTTCAAAAGCAACCCTGAAACTCACTTCATATTTCACTTTTATGAAATTGTCTTGCCCAATCCTTAGTGGAGGTAAGAACGAAATTTTACAGAAGCTGACCCAAGCAAAATACACATGCATATACAGCTTATGATGCTTTTAAAAACTCTGCTTCACCATTCCTGTTTGGCAGTATTGGCAGCCAAGCTGTGAAGGGGTCAGTAAGGAGGCCTTCATACACTTTCTTTTAGAGTTTTTCATGGAAGTGCCAACAGCCTGCTAAAAAAAGGGGGAAAGTGATACCATGAGAGCAAAGAGGACAGATGTGAAACAGCAGCTTAGCATGTACTGCACAACTATCTGCGGACATGAACATGCTTTCTAATTGGTAAACATCTAAATGATAAGCTTAAATCTATATTAATGCAAATTAGATGTCAGGTCCCATCTGTATTGAATAAGCATTGATAATGAAAGGCGGGGGGGTGGTTGGTGGGTTTTTTAAAAAAGATGATTAAATAATGCAACAAAGAGTGAGCTGGAATTCAGCTACATATCAGAAATTGCCATATGTCACAAGAGTTCTTATCTTTGCAGTGTAGACTTTCAATGGAAGGATACCTTTCTCATCATTCTCCTGCATTTTCCATGGCTTTCCTGCCAAAAATACTGCTTCAGTCATAAGAACATAAGGATCAGGCCCAGTGTTCCCTCTAAGAGGGATTCCCAGATATTACTGATTACAACTCCCAGAATCCCCAGCTGCAATGGCTTTTGCATGGAGATTCTGGAGTTGTAGTCAACAACATCTGGGAATCCCTGTTAGAGGGAACACTGATCCCTCTAGCCTGATCCAAGGCCACTGATCCAAGGCCTATCTAGTCCAGCATGCTGTTTCACACAGTGGCCCATCAGATGACTCTGAGAAGCCCACAGACAAGATATGGTTCTAAAGAATCAACACTAAAATATGAAAAATGACCCTCTCTTATATTGCACTCTTGCATGCCCCATTTATTATTATTATCCATGAATCTATATGACATATTTTTAATACAGGATGCAATATTCATATTATGGCCCATTGTCTATAGTGCAATGCAGTTCTCTATGCTGATTGATACACACTGGTGCTTCCTATATTTATAATCTCAAGATTTGCATCCTGCTATAGTGAAACCACCTTCATCTACAATCTCATTGGCTTCCCTTGAAAATTCTCAAATGTTTCATCTCTAGTCCCACCACGTGTCTGTGGATATTTCATGCATGGCCTATTATGTGGATGAGAGGTTTCCCCTCTACACTGGAAGATCCCTCCGGTGAGATACCACACCTCTTGGATTCAGAAAATTATGCCACCCATAGCAATTGTATTTCATTTTGAAACAGTCCATTAGTGCAGTTATTGCTCTGTGGAACTGTTGGATAGGATAGCTTCTCCACACTTTTTCAGGACCACCATTTGTCCATTTAATTGCTGATCCTGGGGGCCACGAATGCTCCAGTCCCAGCTGCCAGTGGGTGTAAGGAAATAAATGGGATCCATGGCCACCAGGAAGTTTTTCACATCCAGCTTTTATTTTGCATCTCCTCTGTAATGGAGGGTGTGTGTTCACATATCCACCAAATTTACCCCGAAGTCCCTGCGAGCTGTTGGGGAGCACTTCACACACAATCTAGGTTTTTCATTGCGTGTTAGAGTGTAGCCCGATTTATAGCCGGGGTAAAAAACAACAACACACTTTTTGCATCGGTTTTTGGGGGGCAGCTTCGAACTCACAGAAAAGCCTCACAGTAAACCTGCAGTAGAGCCTGCTGTCTGAAAGCACCAGAAGAAGCCGATAATGTTGTTGTGTTAACAGCAGTAGGAAAAGCAGAGGAGAGGAAAAAGGGGAAAGCAAAGATTTGGTATGTGGAAAGTGAGGAGGGGTGGAGTGCAGCAGGGTGGCCAAACTGAGGCCCTCCAGCTGTTGCTGAATTACAACTCCCTGTTTATTAGCCATTGTGTCTGTGTATGCCGGGAGTTGGAGTCCAACAGCAGCTATACAGGTCTCAGGGTGGTCATCCTGCAGTAGAGACTATCTTACATGACCCAAAGGAATCTCCTGAGATAGGGGGAAGTGCATGGAAGTGGGCCCATGTCTCCTGTCAGACTGGGAGAATAGGCGGAGGGTGAGGGTTTTAGCTGGATCCGTCTTGGGAAATGCCTCCTAAAGCTGGCATGCAGCTTTCTGAGGAAATGGACCAGCTATGTTTGGGCTAATCCGATGACTAATCTGAGTGTATTCAGAAGTGAGCACCCCCTTCTCCCATTATCACACTTAACATGTGCCCATCCCCATTTCTCCACACAGCTGACTTAGAGAATCTCAGTCTTGAGGCACAGAAAAACAGTGCCTGGATTTCACTTGTTCTGAGCTATGTGAACACACTATTAGCATTAGTCAGGCATCTTCTATAGGTAATGGGCTAGGAGAGCCTCTTATGTGAACATCAGTATTCAGATCAGTTATGGATTATACAGAACCTGTCCATGTGTTTTGCTTGCATTCTGTGCATAAAATTGCTGAGTGGGTTGCACTGTTTTCTACCCTGTTGTTGCCAAATTTACATAGCTCTGCATCCAGCTATGCAAGTCCAGAACCTGATTTACTAAAAAAAATCAGTGATCCATCAAGACTGAGGAGCAATCTATGTATTGCTGGTGCTTTGAAGTTTCCTGCATCAGTCACCAGATCATGATTTACTAATAGGGTTTCGGGGAGTGCAAAATTGCACAACTCTAACTGCATATTAATATTTAATCTGGCATTTTAAGTGCACCTAACAATAGCCCTTGGAGATGCTGACAGAACCCTAATTTGCAAATTTCTGAAGGATTCAAATGTTGCCACTGTGACTTGCTGTGAAAAAGTGCACAAGAACAAAGAACCTGAGTTACACCTCCCTGCTTCACACATACCACTTCTGTAAACTAATGACTTCCTTGCTCCCCTCCCCCATTTTTTTACTTTAACCTGGCTCTTTGCTGTGCTTTTGCAGCCTGGACCTATGATGTTAAAGCAACGTAAATTAATAGGATCACAATCCACTATAAAGTTGTCCTGTGCAATTCCGATATGATGTGGCATGGCAACATTTGGCATATCAAATACTTTGGAATTTCAAGAACTGCCAGATCAGAATTTGGATGTATGACAAGTTTGAAAAGGTTTGGAACTAATTAGTTTGAAAATCACAGCACAGATTAGGCTTTCTACATGAAGACTGTAATCTGTGCGGCGCTGAACCATATACAAGCAGCTCTGCACATAGAATGGGAGCATCCCAAATACTGACTAGGAGGAGATAGCCATGGTTGCCCTGAGGTCTGTGCACAACTCGAAGCCTCCAGAGGTATGTGCAAGAGTTGCTGCATTCAAATGTGTGGCTATTGTTTTTAAGCAACCAAAAGAAATGGGAGAAGTACATTCATACTTGTTCCCACCTTGGCCCGAAACTGGCAAAAAGCAACTTTCATAGTTGCTCTGACTTGTATAGTCTTTGCCAAGTATTCAGTGTTTGCCTAGAAGCTTCTCTTTTTCCCCCATTTTCATCCACAGTAATTTATGAAAGATGTTCCCTACACCACCTGTAATAACAGAATGTTTATTAGTGTGTAAATGAGGGTTATAAATGATGTTGCTTATCTAAGTAGCCAAACACAAAAGGCAACTTATTAGCAAAAGACAAATTGCTTACCAAGTTTGCAATGAGACGCTGTGTTTGTCACAAAACCCCATCCCCCTCTTTATATGCACAGATGACTGCTTTTATAATCCATTTAAAATAATATACTTGCCACTAGGTGGCTATTTCTGATCTGATCATTTTACCATTTTAATTACATTTTTAATATCCTGGCTGCATAAACAAAGATAAATTACAAGTGTTGTGCAATCTAGCCGCTAGCTCAGGCACAATCTGTAATAATATCGGCTTTTGTTTGTGCCTCCTCTTAATTAGATTCTGAAATCTAGGCTTTTATCAATCAATAATTTTAATTTCAGAATTGCCTTTTGATCTTACATTTCATGTTTGTTTGCGGAAAATGATCAGTAGGACAAAGCTGATAATTTATGCAGAAACAATCTCTCTGCAGAGTTACAAGCACATTCCAAGCCATCAACAGCAAACCTACAGTCTGAGCTTGACACAGGTCTAATTAGCATGCAGATATGCCACCTCATTGGCAATTCAAATTGCTTTTTTTATAATGTACCTCAAATTGTGCTACTCAAACACTGTATTTGATTTCCAAAGCCCCCTGGGCATCCCATAATGTTTCCCTTCATCCCGGGTATGAAGCATTTATTGAACAATCTGCTACGACTCTGGCTATCTTTTCGGGGGGAAACCACACACCTAAACATTGTAACCCTGGGACCAGCTTTTCTTCTTGTCAGACAGCAACTTGTTCTTCTGCGGCATTCTGTGTGCCACACATTTGTAGGCTTAGCAATGATATGTTACCTTGTGAGTGTCTGCTCCCACTGAGGCTGTTCTATAGAGGGCTTCATTCCGGTGCCACTCATTTCAGAAAAAGGGGGAGGATGTCTACCGAGCACATATTAATATGCGGCACATAACCACGTCTCCGAATGCCAGCCTTCCATTCTTCATTAAACAAAATGGTTGGATTGCAGTGATTGTCCCCCCCCCCTTCACATGCATACACATTCTTTCTCACTCATTCACACAGACACACACGCACACACACACACTTTTCTTCCCCCCCACTCTATTTTGGTATCATGCACACAAACATTCATGCTTGCCTTTAACAGAGCATTGCGATGTTGCTCTCGTGAGTTTTGTGTCCCAAGTTGCATGCAGATTGCATGATATACAAGGAGCGTCCTGCCAACATCAGGGCCTCTCCTTTTTTGCCATGCAGCAGCAACAAGTGGCAGAATCAATGGTGTACAGTTATTCAGCAATGTAATTCATTTCACTGCCTTGGCATCGAGCCAGATCCACCATCTGTCTCTCTCTCTCTCTCCTCTCTCTCTCTCTCTCTCACTTGAATTTGTCCTACATTTCGTAACGTTACATGCTTGCCATCCTTATTCTGTGCCAGAGATACAGCAGGCTCTCACCCCCATTCCGGTGTGCAGTTCTCAGAGTTCGGTGCCACTTTGGATACTCCAGTTCGATGCCAAGAGAAGAAAAGGGTAAGCAAGAAACAAAGGAATAACTGCAGGGGGGGAGAAATGGTGTTCCTGTATCCAGTTGCCACTGCCTCGTAGGATTGTTTTTATTTAAAGCATTGAGATGGATCCATCTCACGAGGGAACTTTTCCGGCTTCGTTAGTATATCTTCATTTTCTTCGTCAGATGCTGGCACGCCACGCCACTGCAGAGCTTTGTTGGATACCTGCAGATCCCTGCCACCAAACAACCTCCTGCATTGGAAATTGGGTGACTACGCCAGGATCTTATGCGTGCTTGCTGTTTGAAGCTGCAGAAAAGTGAATAATCAATTAAGTATTGATTTCTTGTAAGATTTGGTAAATTTCAAAGGCAAGACAAAGAGGATGGCTTAAGGAAAGCACTGCAGGGACTTGGCGTAAATTAGACAACTAACAGCAGTGCAGAATAAAATAACACCTCAACTGAATATTTCCTTGGAAGAATTAGCACTAGCTATTGGAAGAGGATGGTGGATTTAATCAAGACAGCAGGCACGCTCGAGTTTTTAACCGTGAACCTGAAAGAGGAGCTAATTATAACCACCTTTTTCTATATGGAGCTAATTTGACTGAATGGATGCAAATGTGCTTTATTTATGGATGAGGAAGCAAGCCTTACAGCACTGACTTTAGGATCGTTGCATATGCTAAGCATTACAGCATCTCTTAAAATTAAAAGCTACAGTACATTTTTGTATATTGAGAAGGTATTTATATGTAGAGGAAAACGTAACGGTGCAAGAGAATCATCAGAACAATGTACCATAGCATTTAGAGGGTCTAATTATAATTTTGCAGCCTCTTTGTTTTCCCTTATTTAGTATTTATTGTTCCACTTTTGCTTGCAATGGGCTATAGCAACCAATAAATGTATATTTCAAATGATCAGAATGTTCAGTGTAATTTATTAATTGTCTTTCGGTTTTCTTAATGTGTTTCTCAAGTATTCAGTAGTAATGTATGGTGAAAGAAGGTGTAATGGCATTCGGTGTCTATTATTATTGTTGTTGTTGTTGTTATTTTGTAATCTTACAAAGCTGACTATAGAGGTTCTCCTGACTGATGAACTCTATATTTGTGAAAGGAAGCAAAAATGTTCCAATTTGGGGGCACTGACATTACAATGGACACTATATTGTATCCTCAGTGAAAGGAGGATTGTTGTGTTTTTGACTCTGAAGAATGTTCTTGGTCAGTTAACTCCTTCTCTTCTGATGGTGGTAAACAAATGTACTTTTTATGAAGAAAAATGCTGCAATAGATGTATCGTTATTTTTGTAGTGTCATATTCAAAGTCTAAGCTCCCCACACCATTTATTATTGGTTCTCTCGCTTCCTTTTTTTACTCCAGTTATGTCTCTTTGTTTCTTTCTCCCTTGACTTCGTTCCCCCCCCCCATATTTGTTGTCTTACAAGCTACATTCCCTGAGCAACCACAGGAACCAAGTTACATTAAGCTTCAACACAAAGACGATGTAAGAATAATGAATCCTCATTTGCATCGACATTTGTATTCAGATTTGCCAGGCTATAAACTTGGCAGATCAAGCGGAATATTAAGTAGAGGCTTCCATTGTAAATTGTGTGTCTTGCAGTTGCTCAGTCGGTTTTCCCATTTGTTGTGCTATGCATGTGCCCATGTGTATCTGGGATGGCAGGTGGAGTCTTATGGCTACTTGATTTCTGAGTGTATTGGCCTTCTTACTCTTTCAGCATACGATGTCAACGTTTTCGTTTCAAGATATAAGGTGACATGTGATTGGAGTATTAACTCTAGCGTCTGGGGACCATGTAAAAGAATTCTTTAAGCAAACAGATAAACATGGTTATGAAAGCAAACAAATCCCTTGTAGTAACTGGAGATTTGATTTCAGTGCTTTGCTTAGAAAGACTCCAAAGAAAAACATACATAATCACCCTTAACTGCTGTGTAGCATGATATATTATTTTATTAAGATAATATGACACTTTTATTTTTGATGCGTGTAGGCCTAGGTCACCATTAGAAGCCTTAGGCCTTATTTAGCTCTCAGATACTTATTGACTTAGACATATTCCATATTTACAGTCATGGTTCCAAGAATACAGTTTGGCCCATCACCATAGGGACTAATCAGTGAAACACTCCCTGAGGTGCCGTTTAATATGCAAAAATCGTGATTATATTGTTAACAAATGTTTCCATTTTCTCAATGAATCTAGACATGTTTTAATTAACAAACATGTCTAAAAGATGCACATGTTATTCAAAAACTCCTTTCTAAACGCCTACATGAATTTTTAAAATTCTTTAATTTGAACATTTTAAAGAGGTTGATCCTTCCAGAGTCTCTTTTAAAACAAAACAAAAAATCCTATGACATTCATCCAACTAGCCTGGAAACTGGAGGACAACCCACATATCTTGCTAGTTCTGATGATACAACAAGTTCTAATTATATGGGATTTACACAATAAGAAAAGTAGAGCAGTGGAAGAAGAGTGATTTCCAACAGAGGAACCAATAACTCTATCTCGGATAGCAGGAGTTCTACTGTAAATTTGGTAAAATATTACTGATGTGATCAAACTATGGACAGGGCAATCTCATCTCATTGTCAGCTCACAGAGTGAGTGTTTTTTGGCCTACTTATTTTTTAGCTTCTCAAAAAAAAGAACAAGAGCATTGATAGGCATCTAGAGTTACTTCTTTCCTGAAACCTTTGGCCTAGAGACAATGTCTTCTGCTGCTCAAGCCCCTCCTACTGGCTTGTACTAAAACATTTGCTTAGTAAACCTATCTGCTCAACATCAATATATACTTTCCTCGAATTTTACAGAAATACACCATCTAGAGAAGTTAAGGGAATAAGTTGCTCATGGAGGACAAAGCCAAACCATATTGCCAGTTAACAATTGGAGAGCACTTTTACAATCCTTTGCTACTACCCTTGAGTTTAAAATGCTGTAATTTGAATCCATACAGGAAAATAATGGCATTGTCTCACATCTACTTTGCAAATACTACTTACTTTGTGGGAGTGGGGGTCGGGTGGGAGGTTATTCTTTGTACACATTTGGGAACTTAATGCTACCTGTGAAAGCAGAATCCCCCAGTTTTTCCAACAATAAAAGTAGGAAGTAACTGGCTGAAAGAAAGTTACTTTAAGCTCCAGTACATCCATCATATTCAGTGACAGAAAGATAAAACCATCTGACAAAAGGGAAGGTGTGAAGCTAATATTTCCTAGAATCGCCTCCAGTTTTGACTGATCTTTTATGTGTACTGTGCTTTTGAATAAAGAGCTGGAGTGCTATTCACAGTGAATCGTCTCTATGTGATGGGCATTCTCTACAATTGGGAAGGGTGTATCACTTAGACCTTTTGGATAACAAACAGCAGCTTCTGAAGTCTGTGACTCTGCCACTGCAGCCCTTTTACACCCTTCCTAAGATGTAAATTCTAATGCTAGGTAGCTCACTATTTCCTTGGACATCCTTGCTGGCCCACTGAATGTATAGAAACACTGCCAACCCCTTTCTGAGGGTTCTTTTTATTTTATGTATTTTATTTCATTTTATTGTCTACAGCTATTTCAGGGAGCATCTTTAAACACCAACAATGTGTGTGTGTGTGTGTGTGTGTGTGTGTGTGTGTGTGTGTGTGGCATCTCCAGGTAGGTCTGGAAAAGACTCCTGCCTGTAACCTTGGAGAAGCTGTTGGCAGTCATTGTGGACAATAATAAGCTAGATGGACAAATGGTCTGCCTCAGTATAAAGTTGTTTCCTTTCTTCCTATGTAATAAGTATAGGCTCTCCACAAAATATATCCCTGGTGTGCATGTGTTCCTTGAGTCTGTGGCTGAGCACGGTGCGGGGTGGGGGGAACCATTAGCAAAAATAGTGGGATCCCTTCTCTAACTTGAGTCTAACTTTCATAGACAGGTGTGTTTTTTGTTTGTTTGTTTGTTTTGTTTTGTTTTGTTTGTGGTGCAAGGAGCACTGGTGCTCATTCCTAGCTCTTTTTCATCCAGCCCAAAAGTTTCAAGAGTTAATGGCTGGTGAAGGGTCAGTTTCATGTTTTCACCAATATTTGCTGAGGTTTCAGGGAGGGAAAGGGTTCATTGAATAGGTTTTATCTAATGGTGAATTGTGTTTGTTTAGTGTGTGTGTGTGTGTGTGTGTGTGTGTGTGTGTGTTTACGCACATACAATTTTCAACAAATTCACAGATTCAGTGTGCAGCTTACCGCTTCATTTCTCGGGAGAGCTCATATACATATAGTTGTCTTTATGCTATTTGGTGGGGGTTTACCTCCCCATCCGAAGAGCTTAAATGGGTCAAGCCCCTGCCCCCTCAGAAACACAAGGCTCTGAAATGGCTTGTGAGAGAACAAAAGAGTTTAAAACACCTTTCCCCCTCAGAAGCAGAATGGGATGTGATTGTCTTGAGGAAGTATTCTTCAAGCTGAGAAATTTCCTGCTCTTTTTGTTCATGCCCTCCTCCCTGCTCCTTACCACTGAATTCCATTAGATACTAGGGGTGTGCAATTCGGATTTTCAGTGTTTTGATTCGGATCCAAACCGAAACACCCCTGTTCTGTTTTGTGTCTGAATATTGCCCATCCGAATCACCCCTGATGCGATTAGGATCCGAATTAATCCAAATCTGAATTGATTCAGATTAAAAAAAGGTTCCTGGGGCCAAAAGAGTGGGGTGGGGTGGTAGCGCCCAATGGGTGGAGGCTACCACCCAAATTTCAGAGGGATTGGCCAAAGGGCTGATTATTGGTGAATTTTTGAAGTTTTAGTGTCTCTGGGGCAGATTGGGGGCATAACGTGGGATTTGGGCCAAAAGAGTGGGGTGTGGTAGTAGTGCCTAATGGGTGGAGGCTACCACCCCAATTTCAGAGTGATTGGGCAAAGGGCTGATTTTTGGTGAATTGTTGAAGTTTACGCGTCTTTAAGGTTTCCCCCCATTAGGTATAATGGAGGGTGTATCGCTTCACGTCAGGGGGAAGGTGGTGGCCTAGAGCAGTGTGGGGTTGGTGGTAGTGCCGGGTAGGGGCAAGGAAGCTACCTGAATTTTTTCAAAGGATTTGGGCAGAGGGCTGGTTTTTGGTGAATTGTTGAAGTTTACGCGTCTTTAAGGTTTCCCCCCATTAGGTATAATGGAGGGTGTATCGCTTCACGTCAGGGGGAAAGTGGTGGCCTAGAGCAGTGTGGGGTTGGTGGTAGTGCCGGGTAGGGGCAAGGAAGCTACCTGAATTTTTTCAAAGGATTTGGGCAGAGGGCTGGTTTTTGGTGAATTGTTGAAGTTTACGCGTTTTTGAGGTTTTTCCTCATAAGGTGGTATAATGGAGCTTTCAGCAGCCCCATAAGTGCACTTGGGGGTGCTGGGGTGGCCCAGAGCAAGTGGTGGTGTAGTGCACATAGGGTGCCAACCACCCCCATGGGCTCTAACCCATGGCGTATAGGGTTCTGTTGTTTCTGAGGTATTCTGAGTGTAGATTCTATGATAGCAAATGAGATTTTCAATGAAACACCATGAATCCACTCTAATTTGCTATCATAGAATCCACACTCAGAATACCTCAGAAACAACAGAACCCTGTACCCCATGGGTTAGCAAACCATGGGGGTGGTTGGCACCCTATGTGCACTACACCACCACTCGCTCTGGGCCACCCCAGCACCCCCAAGTGCACTTATGGGGCTGCTGAAAGCTCCATTATACCACCTTATGAGGAAAAACCTTAAAGATGCATAAATTTCAACAATTCACCAAAAACCAGCCCTCTGCCCAAATACTTTGAAAAAATTCAGGTAGCTTCCTTGCCCCTACCCGGCACTACCACCAACCCCACACCGCTCTAGGCCACCCCTTTCCCCCTGACGTGAAGCGATACACCCTCCATTATACCTAATGGGGGAAACCTTAAAGACACATAAACTTCAACAATTCACCAAAAATCAGCCCTCTGCCCAATCACTCTGCAATTGGGGTGGTAGCCTCCACCCATTAGGCACTACCACCCCATCCCACTATTTTCCCCCGGGACCCAAAATTCGAGCAGACGTCACATCAGACCTTTTTGCATTGAAGTCAATGGGAGGCAAAAAGGTGGGAAATTCAAATAGACGTCATTGCTCAAAATGGAGAGGGGGGGGAAAGAAGGCCACAAAATGGAGGTCCGAAACATCCGAATATTTTGGATCCGAAACAGGGGTGATTTGTTTCGGATCTGAAATTTTTTGGTAATCATCGGGGGTGATTCAGTTCGGATCCGAATCACCCGAAATTGGCTGTTTCGGGTACAGATCATTCTGTACCCGAAACGTTTCGCACATCCCTATTAGATACACCCACCTGTTAAGTGCCCTATGAGCCCACAAATATCCCACTCCATTGAGTTACATTGGGGCAGGGTTTTTTCTGTAAGGGTTGGCTCCCTTAGTCCCCCCACCCTTTCAGATTGTTCTGAAACCAGTTAATCTGAGGATTACCCTGAATCTATTGGTGTTCCTCACCCACCGGTTGTCTAGTTATATGTCCATAAGTTTCATAACATTTCCAGCTCTTTCTGAAATAGATATAAGATTAAGAGTGAGCAAACTTCTGCCACACACAAATGGTAAAAAAGGAAGATATTGGTGTTGGTGTTATTTTAGTATAGCTACGTGCTTGCTGAAAATGGCTATATACTTGTCCAGAAATATTAATAGATCTATAAAAGGGTATTGCACATGGTAAAACTAAGGGGGGGGGCATACTGTCCATAGTCTGGATCAATGGACATGCATAGTTTGCATGTAGAAAGGGCAAACAATGTTTGTATTGCAGACACAATTTGCAGGCACAAATTGGCTTAAGTGCATTTTGGTTTGTGTTGAATTGTGACTCGAGTGTCCCTACACATCCCTGTCGGGAAACCTGTATAATTACAGTTCTCAAGAGGGTGCACCCCTCGGTGCCATGAGGAGTTCCCACATGAGAAATGGTGCTCCATTTTACAGTTCCCACTGGAGTGCAGCTCACCATATTAATGTATGGGGAAAGTGCATGGTAATATGGAGGTCAATATGTTTTAGGTGTCTTAATCAATTTTGTATCCAGTTCATACAAATCTTAATGTGTCTCTTTGTCACATAATTGAACATAATTCCCAGGCTAAATACTTGAGCAGTGCTGAATTTATTAGTATCAGGTACTTTAAAATCTTCAGCTTGTCAGTCTTCAGAATGAAGTGTTACTCTCATTTTACACACGGAGAACTGAGGTTTAAGGTGTAGCTTTCCTGAGGTCATTCATGGGCATAGCTGAAATATGATTCAAACAGGTTATGAACATTAAGACCCAATGCCAACTGCTGTGCAGCTACAACACTGCAAAACTATGTGCTTGTCCTGGCATTAAAGGGACAATGCAGACTAATATGCCAGTTCAGTTGTGCAAGATCACATGTGTAAAGTGTGAATATGGTAGCTTGAGTTATCTATTGGTTATCTCTCGATGTGACTTGTGATATATGCATTTACACACTCTGGACCCCTAGTGTGCAGAATGTGCACACTTTCTAGTAAATAATTTGAACTAACAGTAATACTGGCAAAAATCCAAAAGTCACAGTAGGGTAATACTTTTTATTAAAATGAACTAAAATGTCACAAAGTACTGAGCAAATTTTTACTTTGCTTCTTACTTTCTGACATTTTAGTTAATCCCAGTAAAGGTATTGCCTTACAGCAGGTATTGGGTTTTTTCCTAATGGACCAACAAGGCAACCTACAATTCTAAAGTATTAATAATAGAGGTGGTGGTGGCAATAATAAAAGATAACTTGAGTGCCATATAGTATGCAACATTTGTTATGCTGCCTTGCAAGTCTTATGAGTCATCTTTATCATCTTTGTGCAACTACAGCATCATGTTACTGTATACACACACACATTTGTTTGTTTGTTATTTGCAGTATTTCCTCATCAAGAACTGGAATTGTGTATTCAGTGGCATATGAAACTGCAGGACATATTTCAGAACACAAGCATTTGCTTCCAAAATTGTTAGCTTTTACTGCTGCAAGATTGAGGGACACTAGAAATGCACAGTCATTGAGATACAAGTCCCAATATGGGACTATTATGAAATGAATGGGATGATAATAACCTTAGTGGTACTAAAAGAACAAGAAATTCAAGAAACAGTTTGAATACATATCCACTCATAAAATCTCATCATGTCCAGGGTATAGCCACAAATTTCTCATGGATTCATAATTTATGGTGGATTCAGAGGTGATTCATACCACACTCAAGTGATCCTAGACTGCAGAAAATAAATCTAATGGCCTTTCAGCTATTACTAATTTAAGGCCTGTCGGGCTTTCAGTGAAGCAAGCATTCCTCCCCTCCCTTAGTACTTTCTCTTGGCATATAGGAGAAGACCTCTATGCAGTGATAGTACAGTCAGTGTTGCAAATTAAAGATCACTGAAACTTCTTATACTGTCACCACAAAAAGCTTTTGAGAGTTCGTATCTGAGATGTGGCAAAATGCCCATGCACACTGGAAAACTGGGACTTGGGTGCTTGATGAAGCAATTGCAAAACTGTTTTGTCTTGTGCTCAAGCTCAGATTTCCTTTCAGCATACTTTGCAGGTCATATGAAGCAACATAAATGGCATCAGTGAGTAGCATCCAAACTAATGCTGTCCTCAAATTAGCACATTGCCTATATACAATGATTTTTTTATTCAGTCTCTTCCTTTTGCTGCCTCCATTGCACGTCCCTGAAGGGAAGCGCACAGAGACATATTTTGGAAGAGGGGATCAAGGGAAGCAGAAAGAGAAAGCTGGGGAAAATTGTTTGTGGGCAATAATCTAATGTGAGGGCAGCATTAGCCTGGATGCTGCTCAGTGCCATATGCAGTTCTTTATAATAAATAAATATGCACAGTAAAGGTAACTTTCGCTGTCAAGTCTATTTCGACTCCTGGCGCCCACAGAGCCCTGTGGTTTTCTTTGGTAGAATACAGGAGGGGTTTACCATTGCCTCCTCCCAAGCAGTCTGAGTTGATGCTTTTCAGCATCTTCCTAAATCGCTGCTGCCCAATATAGTAGCAGTGGGGATTTGAACCAGCAACCTTCTGCTTGTTAGTCAAGCATTTCCCCGCTGCACCACTTAAGGTATAAATATGCACAGTATAAGATGTTAAAACTTAAGAAAGGTCTTAATAAGCATATAAGAGCTAAAAACAGCCAGGAGTTCCTTGTGCAAAATTTTACAGCTCTATAGAATCTCTCAATAGTCTTTCTCAGCAACAACCCCCATCTGTGGCTTCCTTGTATAAGCTGCTCAACTGCTTTAAAACACACCAAACAATCCTACACTCAAGCACAAACATGATGTGACAGCATGTACTACGTAGACTAATCAGCATGCCTGAAAACTGGCACCATGGAAGCATGTGGAAACAGCTTATATTGTATAGGAGAATGTATAGTTTCCGGATCTGCAGATCGTGTTCAACATACTGTATGCAGTGGAGTAATTCTACTGAGTGTAACTGTACCTTCTGGAATGTGTTGTGAATACAGGAACATAGGAAGCTGCCATATACTGGGTCCATCTAGCTCAGTGTTGTCTATACAGACTGGCAGCAGCTTCTCCAAGACTGCAGGCAAGAATCTCTCTCAACCCTATCTTGGAGATGCCAGGGAGGGAACTTGGAACCTTCTGCTCTTCCCAGAGCAGATATCCCCTAAGGGGACTATCTAACAGTGCTCATATCTTACAAGTCTCCTATTCATATGCAAGTAGGACAGACCCTGCTTAGCTCAGAACAAGTTATGCTTGCTACCACAAAACCAGCTCTCCTCTCCCAATCTAGTGTTTCATTTAGCACTCTTGATCCCCATAGTTTACATGATCATGGGTTTTCAATCTGAACTAGCATCCATTTGATAGCATGGCAGACAAGGTTCATAGTGGGGCTGATGAGGTCTCTAGTGTGTCTGCAATACAAGGTGTGATGTGAATTTGAGTCTGCCACCTTTTTATAGGGTATCTTCTTTTGGAGAGGACATTGCTACACTTTGAATGAGTTCACACACATGAACTGTACTTGGGTTGAGTTCATTTGAAGAGCAATCCTGAGAGTAGCTACACTTGGGGTTAGTTCATTAGTAGTTGATTGCAACACTAAATGAGCCTTATTCAGATATTGTGTGTATGTGTGTCAGGTGTCTGTACATGTGTACATATTTTTGTGTAAATGACTGAATATGCATTCTTTTAAAAGTAAAACTGAGTACAGGCCCCCTGAAATGCAGGATAGACAGTATACTGCTGTACGTATGTATGCGTATGTATGTATGCTTTCAGCATACATAATACAGTGGTCCCTCGACTTACAAACTACTCGACATAAGTATTTTTCGAGTTACAAACGGCAGTTTTAGATCCGGTTTTAGATTCGGTTTTTTCGACTTACAAATTTTTAGATGGGGTTTCCTCGACTTACAAATTTTACATGCAGTTTCCTTGACTTACGAATTTTACATGCGGTTTCCTTGACTTGCCTGCCTGTTTACTGCCTGTTTATTCTTGAAAAGAAATGTTCCTGTGCAGTTTGCAAGCCTTACTGGGGGTCTGGGTCTTTTTTCTAGGCTCCGGAACGCATAAATCCGTTCCCAATGCATTCCTATGGGAAACCGCTTTTCGACTTATGAACTTTTCGACTTACAAATGTGCATTCAGAACGGATTAATTTTGTAAGTAGAGGGACCACTGTATGTGAATGACTGTACATGTACACAGATATGCATGTGTGAACACATATTGTACTTGCATTGAACATAACATGTGAATAGGGCTATGGTGACATGTACATGTAAAACACAGAACATACACATCACAGAACATACGACACTTAAAAAACTTCCAAATCATCTCACTTTATCTCAAACAATATATTTCAGTTGAGGCAGTTTACCTATACATATAGCTAAGAGCCATGTGGTTGAGATATAAAGATATACATACCAGTGAGCATCAGCCTCTAAGAACATAGACCCATCATTGTGCCTTCAAGCTCCTGTGCAAATTGAACTATTCTAAATGAACTCATTAGACTTGTTCACACAACCATTAACTGGGTAGGACAAGCATCATACCCAGCTTGGGGAGTTGTGCGTGCTCCTGATTTTTAATCATGTGTTAGTAAAAAAAAAAACAAGGTAGGAGGCAGGGAGCATGATTGTCTGCTGTCAGTTGGGTAGGATGGTTTTTCCTCTAATCTTGTTCTAAAGCTGGGGACAGAATCTGGGTAGAATCTTGTCTTATGCAGTTAATGGCTGTGTGAACAAGACTTGTCATTTAACAGTGTGGTTATTACTCAAATAAAGTTTTCATTTTAGGATAGTCCTCCAATCTTTTATTACAGTGTAGTATGTAATGAGTGTTATTGGCTCAATTAAGACCATTCCATGACTCACATGTACCTTCCTCTTCCTCCCTCTAGTCTCCTTCTCCTCCAAACCGGTCCAAACGGCAGGTGGTTCTGCTGATTCAATGGCAGGGGGTGCAGCTTTAAGGGCAGAGAGGATGCGCACACACCCCACCGCATTCTCCCCACCGGCACTCGGTTTTCTAAACATCCATCTGGGCGGCAGCAAAACTCCCTGCCACCCTGTTCACTACATTTTCTGGTTAGAAGTGGGATTCTAAGTCATGGTTGGAGGCATTGGAGAGGAGGAGTCATAGCATGGAGGTAGAGCACATCTTCTCCAAGCAGAAAGTCCCAGGTTAAATTGTTGACATCTCTAATTAGGGTAGGGAGAGATCCTGTCTGAAACCCTGGAGAGCTGAAGCCAGTCAGAGTAGACAATACTGAGCAACCTAGACCAATGGTCTGACCCAGTATAAGGCAGCTTCCTATGCTCCAGTGCTAACCATAGTTTGCTAATCTGGATGTCATAAGAACATAATAACTTAAGAACAGCCCTGCTGGATCAGGCCCACGGCCCATCTAGTCCAGCATCCTGT
Source organism: Hemicordylus capensis (assembly GCF_027244095.1). Classification (NCBI taxonomy): domain Eukaryota; kingdom Metazoa; phylum Chordata; class Lepidosauria; order Squamata; family Cordylidae; genus Hemicordylus; species Hemicordylus capensis. Next base: position 272,267,647 of record NC_069660.1, read on the forward strand.
TTCACACAGTGGCCCAACAGATGCTGCTGGAAGCCACAGCACAACAGCTGTGGTTAGAGAAAACCAGAAAGGGGAAGACAGAACCCACACCTGAGGAAGAGAAGAAAGCAAAGGAGTCTATGGTTTATTCCTGATAATCCAAACCATGCCATAGTGTATCCATATTAAATCTTTCGTAACATCCACTATCACTCTGCATTTGCCTAGTGTTGCTCATATGCTAAGCAGTGTACTACATTTGCTTACCCAACTCTGCTCCAAGGTGAATTAATATATACTAGGCTGTGGAATGTCAGATCTGGATTTCTGGAAACAGCCTAATATTAGCCATTTTGGAAGATATAATTGGTAATTCCGATCTGAAATAGGGAAGCCTATTTTGGACCGGAATTATCCAATATGGTCTTAGAGCATATTTCAGGAGGATTTTCAGAAAACTAGCAGCATTCCAGAGCTCTAAATGGCAGCAGAAATACAAACACAATGCCAATTTCCTTTCCCCAGTCATGGCTGGGAAGGAAAAAGCCATCTTCTGCCATCTGTCTAACTGCCTGTCTGGCTGCTTACCAATGTAAAAATAATGTAACATCTCTTCCCCTGTGTTTCTCAGATATTACATCACTGCCCCTGTGATTCTTGGATGTGATGTTTCTATGATTTTCTGATGTGAGTACAATTTTTGGGTTACTAAACAATATATGGCCAGGCACACTTGTAATTAAATACACAGAGTCCTGCCACCCTTACCTACTGTCAGAACTCTGTCAGAACTCTGTCAGCCTTCAGAGCACCCCATCTAACCCATTTTTCTGGCTTTTAAAAAAACTTTTCCCATAGAATTCTGTGGGGATTTTTGATACACATACACACACATCTCATCTATTGAGAAGCAAATCTGATACCAAATCCAAGACTGGAATTTTGGATTCCAGAATCCAAGACCGGAATCATTCATTCATTCATTCATTCATTCATTTGATGTATATACCATCCTTCCAAAAAATGGCTCAGGGCAGTTTACATTAAAGTAAAAACAATTAAAATCAATTAACAATTAAAATCAAATCTATAAAAACAGCATAACACTAAGTAACAGTTAAAACATTTAAATGTCAAAAACCCTAGAGAACCAGGCCGAACCCTTACAGCAGTTAAAAACAATTTACAACAAATTAAAAACCCTGGAGGCCAGGCCAAACAGAAGGCCAACAGTGAATTCAGATTATGGATTTCTGCCGGAAGTGTATTCCAGAGCCCTGGAGAAGGCCCGCCTCTGAGTCACCACCAGACGGAGTGGTGGTAACTGGAGACGGACCTCCTCAGATGACCTTAACGTGCGGTGGGGATCATGTAGAAGAACATGCTTTCTAAGATTCTGCCTTCAACATTATTTGGGGCCAAAAATTATGTGCACATTATATTGCATGCCCTTATTGTTGTATGGAATCACTTTCAATTTGCTTGGAGACCTAGTGCAGTACTGCTGTGCTTGAACAATTTATATTTACATTTAGATGGGATTGGGTCCTATGCAGTGTTTGTGAAGTCTTCCATATTCATGTCCTTTAAGGTCCACTACTGCATTAAACAAAAACAAATGAAGACATAGTTTGTGGCTTGGGATTCTTAACCCTTGATTTCCCAGAGAGAGGCATTTTCCCCAGAGTGATGCATTCCCAGCATTCACTTATTAGAGCAGGGCTTGGCAACCTTCACAGACTGGCAGAGGCTTCTCCAAGGTTGCAGGCAGGAATCTCTCTGAGCCATATCTTGGAGAAGCCAGAGAGGGAATTTGAAACCTTCTGCTCTTCCCAGAGCAGCTTCATCCCCTGAGGGGAATATCTTGCAGTGCTCACACATCAAGTCTCCCATTCATATGCAACCAGGGCAGACCCTGCTTAGCTATGGGGACAAGTCATGCTTGCTACCACAAGACCAGCTCTCCTCTCCTGATGGAGAGGATATGGAGAGGCTCTTTCAGCAGGGAGCGCATTCCAAAATCTTGGCGTGGCCACAGAGAAGTCCTGTCCCTGAATGGCCACTAGACAAGTTGTTGGCAACCACAGATGCAACCGCAGAGCTCTCCAGATGGTCTCAAAGGGCGATGGGGCTCATAGTGAAGTTATCTTAAGCACCCTGGGCCTACGCTGTTTATGGTTTTATATGTTATAACCAGCACCTTGTATTTTTCCCGGAAACATATTGGTAACCAGTGTAGTTCTTTTAATATAGAAGTAATATGGTCTCTTTGAGATGATTCGGAGACCAACCTGGCTACCGTATTTTGCACCAACTGCAACATTGCAGTTGTCAAATCTGGAGATTACCAGCTTATGTACTACCGTTTTGAGGTCGTTTATCTCAATAAGTGGACACAGCTGTAATTCAGAATGGATTTTGAATGAATTTGGAAGTTTTGGGGGTCCGGTTTTGTAGGGATGTGCACAAAAACTGCAGATTGAGCACTTTTAGGCAAATTGAACTGGGAACTTTAAGAAAAAGGACCTGCTCTCCCCCACCTCATGCATCTTTTTGCGGGAGTGGCGTGCATCCCAATAACCCATGGCACAGTGTCAGCACGCACATGGTGTCCAGACATGCGTGGGTGCCATTTACATGGTCAGCAGCACCATGCGAACCACGCAAATGGCACCCATGCATGTGTGGGTGCCATGTGTGTGCTGATGCTGCACAGGGCTATTGGGATGTGCACCACCACAGCAGAAAGCTATGCAGGGTGGGAGAGAGCAGGTAAGTTCCTGCTTTCCTTTTTCTTAAAGTTCCCTGTCCGATTTCCCTAAATGTGCTTGAACCATGGTTTGTGCACTTCCCTACTGGTTTGCATTTGAGCAGCAATATTTCATTTCTTCAAAAGTGAATATAATTCATGGCCAGTTCTGTATTTTGAAACAGGAATGTATTTCAAAGGCTGTTCAGTATTTTTTTTTAAAAAAAAATCCTACCAAATTATTTTTTTAATGTACATATCATGAGCAGTCCTAAAATTTAGAAAAGCAACCAATGTTCATATTGTGTCTTAGATCATTAGGTATTTTAAAAATTGGATGGAGTGCAGTGCATAAAGCTCACAGGTGCCTGTTCCTGGGGTGTAAAGAAGGAAGCTTCACTTTCTACCTAAAGGGAAGGACTGGACAGAACTGGCTTGAGCACCGTCCTGTTTAACAGGGAAAGAGGAGGGGTCTAGCACAAATAAAAGGAGAGAAAATATTCTCTTTTTATCACTCACTCGTTTAGAAAAGAAACCACAGGTGGGATTCATGAAAGCTTACAGAAGTCAAGAGAGGTCAAAAACCAATTTTCTCACTTGTTGAAAACACCCTACTGATTCTTTGAAGAGGAGGTGGTTTTTTTTTTTGTTGGGTTTTTTTTTTGTATTCTTGGCCAGAGAGGCAGCTTAATAGACAGTCATATGGCTATATTGAATATTTTCTTCCCCAAAGACTACACTGGCATTGTATTTTGTTCCTACACTCAGTCCATGATGTTAATATGGATCTATATAGTTGTCAGTGATTTGGATCTTGGTTATTTCTCTCAATATGTGTGTCTTATTAACTAGAGTACTGAAGGAAGCACATTTTTGTGTAGGATTTCAAATCTGTAATTTCCTTCCTCCTATACTATATTAGGCAACCAAGGCAGTGTTGACTTTCATAGACTTTAAAAGTTCCATTACCATATATCAATATTTCTGGACTAGTATCAAGAAGAATCTGATACTATTTTAAAACACACACACAAGGAGGACTCTGGATTGCCTCTTTTCCATGTAGCCCAATGACTGTGAAATGAGCCACCTTATATGTCTTTAAAAATTAAAGTACAACAAATCCCTTCACAAATGGATTCATTAAAACACCATTATGTGCGGGATTTTTGTGTGTGTGAAGTGTTTCTCTTATAAATTGTATCCCAAAATGCTTTGCAGATATTAAATAATAAATAATGTGGGGGGTTGGGGCAGGGAGAGAGAAATTAACGAGTATAGCTCTAGCAGAACATTTATAAAGCTCACTCTCAGCATTTTAAAACAGAAAAGTTTTATAATGAATGTGGAAGATGTCTTATTATTATTAAAACACCTCACGGTTATTGGGAATGCACTGTGATGCTATTCCCTAGATCAAAACTCATACCAATGCACTACACTGCACAACAACAACAAAATATTCAGACACAAACATTACTCAGGACTTTAAGAACTTAAGGTAAAACGAACAAGGTTTTTCTTGATCATAGCATACATTTGTGACTGCCAGCAAATGGGGCAGTAATTAATATTTAGTGTTACTAAACCACCTGGTTCAACCATGCATATTGTCCCTATTCATATGTTCAATGCATATGCAGTCTAGCCCTATGTGTTATATTCAATGCTCATACAATCTGTGTACAGTGTACACACATGCATATCAGTATGCATGTATAGTTATTCACACATTTTTGTCCAGCACAGAAACAGTAGTACAATCTCTATCTGTATCCTGCATCTGACTGTGCCCATACCCCGGTTCACCATTAAAATGAATGCATGTACAGGGGAACCTCAATATTTGTGAAGGTTCCATTCCCCACTGTAACTGTGGATATGGAAACCACAAATATCGAGTCACTGGGGCTATGGGATCATGGGGGTTAGGTTCCTGGAGGAACCTAAATCAAAAACTTGGAGGGGGGGAGTGTGGTGGTAAGCTGTCTACCATGGTTCTCTGTCATGGTAGACAGCTTCCCCTTGAGTTGAGCTGTGCCCCCAAATGGCCAAATATCAGCCAAATATTGTGGGTCGATGAGGAGGGGGACGGCTGAGAATGAGGAGCCAAGAATGAGGGAGGGGTACAAGAACAAGGGAGAACTAGAGGCCCAGATGCTCTGTGGCTGAGCTAGCTAGTTTCTTAAATTTCTTATACTATTTCTGACTTCAATCTTCTCATCTCTCCAGCACAAGCTGTGTGTTTTGATGCAGAACTGTGCTCTGGTATATCTGCTTCACTTTTATGTATCAGTCTACATCTTGCCTCTTGAGACTACCCATAGTCCTTTCATTTCATCCGCTTGCCTTTTGACTTGCTGAGTAGACTTCATCATCTGGCTTCCTACTTGACTCCTGCCATTGCTTCATCCATGAGTGAGCCCATGTGCTGTGACTAGCCCCATTGGCACGACCAAATTTATAGTTTATGTACAAGGCAATGAGCCTAATGCTGATTCTCCAATCATATGGAACTGAATTCTGTCGCCTTATCTCAGATGAATTTGATCAAGACATATTTTGTAGTAGAGCATCTGCTTTGCATGCAGAAGGACTCAGGTTCAATCCCCGACATCTGCAGTAGGGCCAGCAAAGACTCCTGCCTGAAATTCTGGAGAACTATAGCTGAGAGGCAATAATGAGCTAGATAGAACAATGATCTGACTTGGGATAACGCAGCTTCCAACATTCCTAACTCTCAGAGCTTTGTCATGTAGCAGGGAAGAAAATTAGGCAGGAAAAGTATTTTTAGGGGGGCAGAAATTGACACTGGAATGAAGTTTAGACTCAGAATTTTTGGTGTCTTAAAATACTTTTGAGATTTTGCATGAGATTTTGAAGGCGAAATTCAGTTTCATAGAGAGAATTCCACAAAGTAAAATGTAGATAGATAAATGAAACGTCATGACATTCTGTTTAATGCCATTCATTACAGGAGACAAGGTGGTGCGGCATAACTGCATATTTTATAGTAGTTACGTACTGAGTAGTTATTTAAACATAATATTCATAATAACAACAATAGTAATTTCCAAGATCAATTGTAGAATCTAGTTACTGATATGGGGAAATTATATGCTGATTTTGAATATCCAGATCCTGCATTTGCCAAAATTACATATTCTAGAATTAAAACCAAATTGTAGCAATGTTTGTTTGTTTGTTTGTTTGTTTGTTTGTTTGTATGCAGCCCCATCCAAATGGCTCTGGGTGGTGAACAAACATTTTTTGATTTTCTTTTCCTTTTTATATCCCAACATTTTTAATTTTTGGCATTAATAATTGACAACGAAAATAGTAAAGACAATAGTATTACCAACTGTAAAAGGGAAGGATCCCAACATTGTATAAATTTCCTTTCTTATCTATCATCTGACATCTGGCAGTCATGCTAACCTGTGTACTCACAGTTGCAGAGGGAATTACCACTGCAGATCCCTCATAGCTCTTCAAATCCAATATGGTGTTCATTGATGCAGAATTCAACTAGCAATCTGGAAGAGTCTTGCCAACAATCTGTTCCCCTGTGTGTAGTATGGAAACTGGAAACAAGATGCTTGAAATCACACATTACATCAGAATCTTGGGATTCAATCCTGGCAAATGATCTGTAACTATTTCTTCTGGGTTGCCAAAAATGAGAAGAGGTGTACTTTATTGTTTCGATCTTTTATTGACTATAAATCCGGGGTGGGGGGTTACAGAGTTACAGAGCAGGCCTAAAGATAATGTATCAGTAACAGTAGTGGTGAAAATTGCACGTTACTTGCACAGCCAGCATACTGAAGACCTTAAGAATCATTACATAGATAAATTAAAATATACTAGCTTAACCCACGCAGAGCGCCTGTGTGCTAGTACTTGATTGCTCCCCTCACCCCCTGCCACAGCCCCCATCACCTCAGAGATCTTTCCACCTTCACCTGAACCACACTCCTCCTCCTCCTCCACCACCCAGTTGCTTCCATCCCCCTCACCCCTCTTGGTCTCTGCAGCATTGCTGGCGCCTATTGGCCAAACTTAAGACCCCTATCCACAGAGACTGCCTTGGGGAGAATATGTACTTGATTGTAGAGGACAAGAATCTATCTATCTATCTACATTTATTTACTTACTTGCTTACTCACTTACTTATTGCATTTCTATACCACCTAGTATAGAAATCTCTAGGCGGGGTACAGATTAAAACATAATATAAAACAAAACATTTAAAATTCATAAAAACAGATTAAAATCACAATAGATAAAAACACACATTAAAATTTAAAATTTCTATCTCAATTAAACGCCTGGAAAAACAGGTCAAGGTTCTCCTAAAAGCAAACAGAGAAGGAGATGCTCCTATTTCAGCAGGGATAGACAGACATAGACAGACAGCAGGGATTTCAGCAGACATTTCAAAGTCCTGGGACAGCCACAGAGAAGGCCCAGCCCGGTCCCAAGTTGCCACCAAACGAGTTGGCAGCAACCATAACCGGACCTCTCCAGATGATCTATCGGTGACAGGGTTCATGACGGAGAAGGCACTCTCTTAAGTACCCTGGACTTAAGCTGTTAAGGGCCTTGTAGCTAATAACCAGCACTTTGTATTTTGTTCGGAAACATATCGGCAGCCAGTGCATTTCTTTTAAAATCAGTGTTATGTGGTGTTATGTAAACCCAGAGACCAATCTGGCTGCCACATTCTGTACTAATTGTAGTTTCCAAACTACATACAAAGGCAGCCCCATGTAGAGTGCATTACAGTAGTCAAGCCTAGATGTTACCAGCATATGTACCACCGTTTTAAGGTCATTTGTCTCCAGAAATGGACGTTTCTGTTGTATCAGCTGAAGCTGATAAAAAGCAGCTATGAAGAGAGGGGTCATGAGGGAGGAAAGAGCCCTTTCAGGAGAAGGAGGCTGCCACTGTGCAAATTAGATGAGGAAACAAGATGAAGAAGATCTGTTAACTCAGGAAGAAAGAAGAGGGGGAACAGCGAGTGGAGGAGAGAGAAATGGAGAAAAAGAAGAGAGGGTAAGAGAGAAAGAAGGGAGGGTGAGGGATGGGCTTGAGCTTGTCAGTGGCCTGAGGGGAACGAGCGGTCATGGCAGTGCCTATTGGCAGCAAGGAAGGGCCCAGTCAACCACTGCTGCTGTTTGGGGCTACCGAGGCCATTGGCGGAGGGAGGCAGGCAGGCAAGGGACAAGCCCAGGTCTGTCAGCAGCCTGAGGGGAATGAGCGGCCACGGCAGTGGCGGCAGCAAGGAAGGGCCTGGTCAACCACTGCTGCTGCTGCTCCTGTGGGGAGGAGACCTTAACCATCACAGGCTCCTCCTCCCGATCTGGATATGGAATGCCCACTGCCCAATCACCATGGTGCATCTGCTCTCACAGGCTCCTCCCCCCTATCTGCATATGGAATCTCCACTGCCCAATGACAACGGTCCTTTTGCTTGCGAACTTTGGCAAGAGCTGCCATACACAGGATTAGCCACGAGTATGCCTTAGAAAATTATATATAAAGATAATCAAATATGGATTTTTAAAAACAGAAAGAAGAGAAACCACTGCCTAGACACACCTATTAAGTAAATGTGTTAAAGAATTTCTGGAGAATGAGAAAGATGAACAGAGATAGATGTCAGGAGAAATGAAGTTTTTTTTATTTATTGTTAAATTTATATACCGCCTTTCATTAAAACAATCCCAAGGCGGTTTACAGAAAAATTTAAAAACAAGATTATAAAAATGACACAGTTAAAATATTAAGCTTCTATATCTGTATCTATATCTATATCTATCTATAAAGCTAAAGTTCCATATGGTAAAGCACACTTCAAGAGCCTGGTTTTCTCAGAGGCAGCTACAAGGTAGACCCAGCAGATTTACATGGTTATATCTTTTCTCTAGAGAGGAAATCACACTTGCATTTTGCAAAATTGAGGAAATACAAGATTGTGTGACATCCCCATATTGACTGTATTCTGCCCTGTTTCAAACTAATACTAAAATAGTACTAGGCCCATTTCGAGATGCCCCATTTCAGATATATCAGAAATACACATATTCTGAGTGCTAAATGAATTGGAAGTACATTTCAATTAAAATGATTCGACTTGCTTTCAAATATATGCATTTATAACTTTAGAACATGGATTCCAAATAGGATTCAATGGCAATTCCAGTCCCATTAGCAGCAGCCTCTCATTAACAAAATATTAATTAACTGTGTCAATGCTGGTAATATAGAAACCATTTTCTAGAATCCAGAAGAATTCTAGCAGGTCCCTACAGGCAAGGAAGCCAGCTTTCTCCTCAATCCAGAGGAACTTGAAAGCACTCACCCATGCGTGGCATTTCCCCATGTTTCCAGGGAAAACACTCCCTCCATTCCCACGGACTCATACAAGTAAATAAGAGCCACTGGGTAGGCTTTTGCCTTCCATTCTTGTTTGTCATGTGAGTGACCAAGCATCCTTAGCATCTGGTAGGAGACACATCAGAGAAGTTTAGCTGCATGGGAGATAATACTGGAAGGAGGAAACCCACAGATATCCATCTCCTCCACTTACTCTCTTTTGTGGTAGAAAGAGTATGTGAGTGAGGCCTACTTTTGTACAAATCTATGAACATTCAGTGCATAACATTCAATGCACAAAACCACTCATTCTGTCTATAAATACTACATTCTGTGCACAAATTTCACTCATGTTTATACTTGTAATTCCCTATGATATTCATGATGCTGACAGTGCACACAAATAAGAGAAAAAACTACATGTCTCAACAAAGGAAGCTAAATATCAAATAGTGTTTGTTTGTTTTTTGGTTTTTTTTTTTAAGTTGTATGGTTTGTGTGGTTCATGTCAATGGGAGCTCTGTGACATAAATTAGTATAAATAGGTTTTTTGCAATGTTATTCCTATACATTAATATGGCAATAATGTTATTATTTATTTCATTAAAAGAAACATGCCTCTTGGAAAGCCAGGATTCCCTCTGGATGTCCTTCATCTGGAGAAAGAAAACTTTAAGGAGCAACCCTACATAATTAAAGGTAAAGTATGCTGTCAAGTTGGTGTCGACTCCTGGTGACCACAGAGCCCTGTGGTTGTCTTTGGTAGAATACAGGAGGGGTTTATCATTGCCAACTCCCGTGCAATATGAGATTATGCCTTTCAGCATCTTCCTATATATTGCTGCTGCCTGATATAGGTGTTTCCCCTAGTCTGTGAAACATACCAGTGGGGATTCGAACCGGCAACCTCTGGCTTGCTAGTCAAGTCATTTCCCCACTGTGCCATTAGGTGGCTCTGGCACAGCAGGGAAATGACTTGATTAGCAAGTCAGAGGTTGTTGGTTCAAATCCTTGCTGGTATGTTTCCCAGACTAGGGGAAAGACCTATATCAGGCAGCAGCAATATATAGGAAGATGCTGAAAGGCATCATCTCATACTGTGCGGGAGATGGCAATGGTAAACCCATTCTGTATTCTACCAAAGACAACCACAGGGCTCTGTGGTCTCCAGGAGTCAACACTGGCACATAGGAACATAGGAAACTGCCATATACTGAATCAGACCATTGGTCTATCTAGCTCAGTATTGTCTTCACAGACTGGCAGCGGCTTCTCCAAGGTTGCAGGCAGGAATCTCTCTCAGCCCTATCTTGGAGATGCCAGGGAGGGAACTTGGAACCTTCTGCTCTTCCCAGAGCAGCTTCATCCCCTGAGGGGAATATCTTGCAGTGCTCACACATCAAGTCTCCCAGTCATATGCAACCAGGGCAGACCCTGCTTAGCTATGGGGACAGGTCATGCTTGCTACCACAAGACCAGCTCTCCTCTCCTAATTAGGATCTAGTAAATAATTGCTGGCTTTGTAGTCTCACAATATCAGAAAGTGGGGGCAAATGCAAGAAAAACAATCTGTACATTAGCTCACCTTATCTATGGATAATCATAAACATTTCTAAATGAAACTTTTCACAATGTGAACTGTGATGCGTGTGGATATACATCATGATGTTTGGACAACTGACATGCACGCAATATTTATATTGTATTTAAAGTATTCTGGCCTCTATTTATTGGATAAATCTGATTTTATAGTCTTGTGAACTGAAAATATAGATGGATGAGTTTAGAATGTTTCCACTCCCTTGTAAATCCATAATCAGATTCTGTGATTCTGGTCTTTCCTTCAAATATTTTTACTCTGCTTATAATGGTGGAGCTCAGTTGTCTGACATTTATTACATAATGAAGCATTGTCTCATTATAAAAAATGTCACTATGGACCAGATAAACCACTGCTGTTACAGAAATTCCAAAAAAGAATCTCTGTGCACTATTAAAAGTGTATAATCCAGGTTAGTTCAGATTTTTTTTTTTCCTCCAATGAACTTTGGGCAAGTTCCTTTTGTTTTTTAAACAGAAGATTCATCCAATGCAATCAAAATGAGCTGCAACAAAAATAACTCTAGCATTTTTTTAAAAAACCCTGAAGAAATCTTAACTTTTGAAACTTCTGATCCAACATATGTTGTCCACAGGCTTCCTTAAAGAACTATCTGAAAGGGGAAATGTATTCTTCGAGTTCCAAATACAAATCTGGAAAAGAGGTCATATGGGAAGCGTAGACTCATAAAAACAGGAACGTTCAGGTCATTTTCCCACAATATGATCTATTTTCAAAGTCTACCACTCATTTTCTAGCTTCTGGATTTTATATTCTTTGGTATTTCATGGCAATTTATCTTCCATGTCATATTTTTTAAAGAGGATTTGTTGTCTCAAACCAATGAAAATGTTACAAGAATTCACTCTTTCCCTTCACAGTCTAATCATTTTGTATAGGATCTACACACTATATTGCACAAAAAGTCTGAAATATGAAATCTAAAAGAATACAGATTTTCATCAGTAAAGCAACAGTGAATTACTTTGCTTATTTGATGTATCTTTATATATCAATGTTCAGTCATGTCCATGGATTCCATCTTTTTTACTTCTTTTGTTTTTGACTTCCATTTATACTGATGATGACCTGTCATGAAACTTGGCTTAGGTATAAGTTATAAGTTCCCTTCTCTGCGCTAAATCTGTATTTGAGTTTTGGAGTACATTGGATTTTCTTGGAACAGAGGCTGCCGACTAAAACACAGTGCTATTTGTACAGGTACTTCTTGGATTCATGTTGCAAATGAAATTCAGCTGGTTAACTGCATGTAGTGAAAGAAAAATGCTAGAGAATGTGGTGTCATATGGCTGCATTTGTAAGATTATTTTTCAGTTTGTGTGTGTGTGATTTTACTATTGAAGTGGTAAAATCGTATTGGTTTAGGATTAACAGACTGATCATATACCATATACATATTGGTAGGCTGAAAGTCTATCAATACAAATACAAATCTGAGTAACAGAATGATCATATACATATACATCTGAGTGCAGACATTTTACAATGAAATTGGGTTTAGTTTAGTGACCAACATCCAGATGAATGTTCTGTCAGCAGAATCTTGCCTCCACAAATGGAAGGGCTATTGGACTAGCAGAAAGGGCCCTTGCCCTAGCGCAGTGGCCCTCCTATTTGTGGAAGCAGTTTTCCACTGACAGAATGTTAGTCTGGATGGCTAGTGTTTTCCATCTAGACCTCAAGCCCTACTACTGAATTATCTCTAGCCACCACAGACTTCTTGGCACAGACTCTAGCCACCACAGACACCACAGACCCCAAGAAGCAGAAGCAGATGTAAGAACTTTCCTCCCCACTCCTTCCCACTGTTGCTCCCTGCACCTCCCCAAAACCCACTTCTGGAATAGTCTGCTTTAGTATCAGTCCAAATCAGAGCTTGCAAAAAGTGACTCCATTTTGGCAGGTTCCCTTGTCCTTCTAAAGACCCCCACATCACATTCTACATAATTCCAATGTTCCAACCGGCCTCAGGAATGACTTATTTGGGTTGCAAGGGACTACAGAGAAGTAGAAGGGGCTGGGGAATTATTTTGCACATGCTTACTTCTACTTGTGCTTCTCAGGTTACAACCCATTGCCATTCACCTTCAGAGTGGGAGCACTCCAAGGCCATGCCACCTCAATGGACCGGATCTCATGATCCGTGAGACCCAGTTTGTTGCAGTGAGTGGGAAGAGTGGGCTAAGCCCGCTCTCCCCGTTCATGAGTGGGGAGGGAGCCCTGGGCAGCTGGATCAGCTGCCCACACGATTGCCGGCTCCGAGATGGAACCGCAGGGGACTGGGGGGAGTGGGGGCTGATTGGCCCCCGCAAGCTCCAGCATGCCCTGCACGAGCACGCAGGGCATGCTGGTGAAAACCCCGGAGCCAGGAGGCGGCTTTTCGCCAACCCTCCGAGGGTCTCCTCGTGAGTAGGCGCAGATTGCTCACTTCAGAAACCTGGTTTGGGGGCAGGGGTTCTTGAGCAGGTTACCCACTCTAGAACCACCAGGCTCACAGCTGAGCCCGGTGGTTCTGACGATCGGGAAAAATCGGGCTAGGCTTTCCTAGCCCAATTTTTCCTGATCGTCAGAATAGCCCCATTATCTATGCACTCTTTTTATTATTATTGTTTGATTTCTATACCGCCCTTCCAAAAATGGCTCAGGGCGGTTTACACAGAGAAAAATAAATAAATAAGATGGATCCCTGTCACCAAAGGGCTCACAATCTAAAAAGAAACATAAGATAGACACCAGCAACAGTCACTGGAGATACTGTGCTGGGGGTGGATAGGGCCAGTTACTCTCCCCCTGCTAAATAAAGAGAATCACTACGTTAAAAGTTGCCTCTTTGCCAAGTTAGCAGGGGTTAAGTTACTTTGCAAAGTTACTTTGCCAAGTTAGCAGGGGAAAGCAGGGGCTTTCTCAGTATCTCCCTACTTATACTTCAGTTCTCCACCCAATGGCTACTCTTCTCTACTCCATCCATTCTTTCTTAGTTCCCAGTGCACCTGGAGCTCCTTAGGAACATAGGAGGCTGCCATATATTGAGTCAGATCATTGGTCCATCAAGCTCAGTATTGTCTACACAGATTGGCAGCGACTTCTCCAAGGTTTCAGGCAGGCAGGGACAGATTAACCTCTTTGCCACCCATAGGCAGACATGCTTTTGCCACTGCAGGGAGGGAGATGTGAGGGGAAATCCTCCCCTTTGCCTCTAAATATCGCCACTGCTGGTGGCGGGATGGGCCACAGTGTCGGCGGCTGGCTGCAGGAAGGCGGGGCGAGGAGGGAAGATTGACCCTTTTTATTTGCCACTCCTCAAATTTTCCATTCCTCAGATTTTGCTGCCATAGGCAGATGCCTCCTCTGCCTTAATACGCCCCTGCAGGCAGGAATCTCTCTCAGCCCTATCTCGGAGATGCAAGGGAGGGATCTTGGAACCTTCTACTCTTCCCAGTGGGGCTCCATCCCCTAAGTGGAATATCTTACAGGGCTCACACATCAAGTCTCCCTTTCATTTGCACCAGGGTGGACCCTGCTTAGCTAAGGGGACACATCATGCTTATTACCACAAGACCAGCTCTCTTACCCAAACTGCTATGTTGCTTTCCCTTCCGTCAAAGCCCAGCTCAAAACCCACTTCTTCCATGAAGCCTGTGACTCAACTCCTGAGTCTTCATCTCCTAATGAAACTGGCTGACATTATGTGCAGTCAGATGGAGCAGACTCTGCCTTCTTGTTTACATTAGACTATAAGCACAATGTACATTAAAGGCACATAATATACTGTATAGTAATTTAATATTATTGTATTATAATTTTATACTTTATAATTGTAAACATTTACAGTGTGCTAAATCTTGCATGCCATTGTTACAGAAGACTAACAAAGGTGTCATGCTAATTGGTACCATAACTGCCATTACAAGGTCTAAGACTGGCCGATTGCCTTTGTAGTTATATCATCTGTGTACCATTTTTAACCTATATGTCTGTCGGCCACTGGCTGACCACTGTGAGAAATATGGGTCTCATTGGATCTTTAATTTGACGTAGAAGGGCTCTTCTTATACCCTTCATTGAAGTTCATTGTACCCTTAGTGTTCTTGAGGGATATTGTATTTTGTTGTTAATTTTTCAAAAACCAAATTTGTGGCCTCCACTTCATTTCAGGTGATAGGAAGATAGAGACAGAATATTCCAGAAAACACAGTGTGTGAACATTTCCCCCAAAAGCTAGCCAGGATCCCCTAAGCAGCAGAAACAGAAATACTAGTTTTATTGAAATTGTGTCAGGCATTCTGAGTTGACCCTTTGGACAATTGTCACTTGAGAGCTTCATAGAAGACTTGACTAAATGGACAGGTAAGAGTCATACTTCAGAAACTATATTTTAATGCAGGAAGACATATGTTGGGACTGATGAAAGTTGTATTCTACCAGGCCCTGGTCGAATGCCAACCATCTAGTCGAAAACACATAGCATCATGACCATGTTCCAAAGTCCCTAAGAAAACACAGAGGAAAATCAACTGTTCTCAAATGTAGGCTTGAGTTATTGCTAATGTAATAACTTGGCTTCAGTGTGTATGACTATATCTGTGAAGTCTTCTTTCTCCTAAAAGAATGTTAGTGCCTAATAATTGGTTGCTCATTTTGTAGTCTCACAATATCAGTAAATGGGAGACATTAGAGAGAGAACTATCTGTGCATTAGCTCAGCTCTTATCTATCACTAATAATAGACATCCCTGAATGAAACTTTTCATAATGGGAACTGTGATGCCTAGACAAATTAATGGGGAACAGGCCTATCAATGGATACTTGTCTTGATGGCTAGAGGCTACCTCCTAGATTCAGAGACAGGTTGCCTCTAAATCGCAGATGCAGGAGAGCAACAACAGGAGAGCAGGAATGCTCTCAGATCCTGCCTGTGGGCTTCCCAGATGTAACTGTTGGGCCACTGTGGGAAACAGGATGCTGGGCTAGATAGGCCTTGAGACAGATCCAGCAAGGATCTTTTTATGTTCTCCTTATGTGGGTATACATTGGAGGTTAAAGTTCACCAAACCTCATAATATTTTGTTCCACATCTTGTCAGGGAAACATGTATAATCCTTTAACTGGCATCTGGACTAGCACTACTACTATTACTACTACTACGATGACGACGACAAATATTTATATACCACATTTTAGCAAAGTTTTCAAAGCTGTTTGAGAACTATGCTAGTGCAGCAGTGCTGAGTTCCAGAATACTGCTGGGTCACTGTGCAAGATGGGGAAGGGGTGATTTTTTAAAAAAAATGATATCCCCGTCATTCATTCATTCATTCATTTATTGTTGAATTTATATACCGCCTTTCATTAAAAACAATCTCAAGGCGGTTTATAAAAGTTTAAAAAACCTAAAATAAAATGACAATACAAATATTAAGCTAAAAATATAAAAACAAACCAAATTTAAAATCTATAAAATACAAGCATAAAAACTATACATGGGTAAAAACACATAGAAGCAGCAATAAAAACAATCATGTAAAAGCCTGGATAAAAAGCCGAGATTTAACAAGCTTTCTAAAAACTGTGATGGAGTCCGAGGAGTGAATGGCCACTGGGAGAGCATTCCAAAGTCTGGGGGCAGCAACAGAGAAGGCCCTGTCCCGAGTGCATGACAGCCGAGCCTCCCTCATTGTCGGCACCCAGAGCAGAGCCCCCTCAGATGACCTTGTCAAGCGGGCAGCAACCCTTTGGAGCAGGTGGTCCCTCAGGTACCCCGGGCCCAAACCGTTAAGGGCTTTAAAGGTCAAAACCAGCACCTTGAATTGGACCCAGAAACAACTGGCAGCCAGTGCAACTCTTTCAGAATGGGTGTGATGTGCTCCCATCGGGCAGCTCCGGATAAAACCCTAGTTGCCGCGTTTTGCACTAGCTGCAGTTTCCGGATATTCTTCAAGGACAGCCCCACGTAGAGCGCGTTACAGTAATCCAGCCGTGACATGACTAAGGCATGGGTAACTGTGGCCAGATCTGCCTTCTCGAGAAAGGGACGCAGCTGGTGCACTAGCCAAAGCCGTGCAAAGACACCCCTGGCCACCGCCTCCACCTGAGCTTCCAAAAGCAGAGCCGGGTCCAGTAGTACCCCCAAGCTGAGTACTTGCTCCTCCAAGGGGAGTGCAACCCCATCCAGAACCAGTAAAATCTCCTCATCCCGATTGGCTCTCCTACTGACCAACAGTACATCCGCCTTATCCGGATTCAATTTCAGTTTATTAGCCCACATCCAACCCATCACGGCCTCCAGCCCCCCATTCAGGACATCCACCGCCTCCCTAGGATCAGGTGACAAGAGAGATAGAGCTGAGTGTAAACCGCATATTGCTGACAACTCAGTCCAAGTCCCCAGATGACCTCCCCTAGTGGTTTCATGTAGATGTTAAACAGCATGGGGGACAAGACTGAACCCTGCGAGACCCCACAGGCCAATGGCCACGTGGCTGAGCAGTAGTCCCCCAGCACCACCTTCTGGACCCTCCCCTCAAGAAAGGACCGGAACCACTGCAACGCAGTGCCTCCGATTCCCATACTCGAGAGGCGGCCCAGAAGGATACCGTGGTTGATGGTATCAAACGCCACCGAGAGGTCCAGCAGAACCAACAGGGATGCACTCCACCTGTCTAGTTCCCGGCGTAGGTCATCCACTAGAGCGACCAAGACATTCTCAGTCCCATATCCGGGGCGGAAGCCAGATTGAAAAGGGTCCAGATAATCTGTATCATCCAAGACCCTCTGCAGCTTGGACACCACCACACGCTCTATCACCTTGCCCAAAAAGGGAAGGTAAGATATAGGTCTATAGTTGTCCGGGTTGGAGGGATCAAGGGAGGGCTTTTTTAATAGTGGTCTTACCACCACCTCCTTGAGGCTGCTCCAACCATCTGCCTGTACCCTCCCTGGCAGCTTTTATTAGCCATGAAGGGCAAGGATCAAGAGCGCATGATGTCGCTCGCACACTGCACAGGATCTTGTCCACATCCTCAGGCTGCACCAACTGAAAAGAATCCAACACAACAGGACCAGATGGTACCAAAGGCACATCTGCCGGAACTGCCAAAACTCTAGAGTCCAGGTCAGCACGGATGTGAGCGACTTTATCTGCAAAGTGGCAGGCAAACTGATCACAATGAGCTGTAGATGATTCCTCCTCCATTACCTGGGGGGATGTGTGGAGCAATGTTTTTACCACACAAAACATCTCTGTTTGCACTGAGCAGATGCAGTGGAGGCAAAGAAAAAACATTTCTTCGCTGCCCCCACCGCCACGGAGTAGTTCCTAAAATGGGCTCTAGCCCATGTTCGGTCGGATTCGTCATGACTCTTCCTCTAGCGTCATTCCAGCCGTCGCCTGAGTTGCTTCATCGCCCTAAGCTCTGAGGAAAACCAAGGAGCAGAATGGGCTCCACCAAGCCGGAGAGGGCGTTTAGGAGCAACTGTGTCAACAGCCCGGGCCATCTCTCCATTCCAGCGATCAACCAAGGCCTCGACAGGGTCACCAGCTCTGAACACTGGAAACTCCCCGAGGGCCATCTGGAATCCAAGCGGATCCATAAGCCTCCGGGGGTGGACCATCCTAATCGGCCCACCACCCCTGCAGATGGCAGATGGAGCAGTCAAACTAAACCCCACCAGATGATGATCTGTCCATGACAAGGGAGTTGTCTCAAATTCCCCCACCTCCAGATCATTTATTTCCCAGTTGGCAAAAACCAGATCCAGAGTATGTCTTGTCATGTGGTAGGGCCCGATACCAACTGAGAGAGGCCCACGGTTGACATGGAGGCCAAGAAATCCTGAGCCACACCCACTTGGGGGGCCTCAGCATGGACATTGAAATCCCCCAAAACAATAAGCCTGGGGGAACCCAAGGCCACCTCCAAGACCACCCCCGCCAGCTCAAGTAGGGAGACTGAAGTGCAGCGGGGTGGTCGGTACACCAGCAGAATCCCCAGCCTATCTCGGAGGCCCATCCTCAAGGACAAACACTCGAAATTCTGAGAATGCCTGAACGGGCACCTGGAAATGGGGAGGATCTCCTGAAAGATGATTTCAACGCCCGCTCCCCGACCCTTGAGGCAGGGCTGTTGCATGATCTGGAAACCTGGAGGACAGAGCTGAAAG
Organism: Hemicordylus capensis; assembly: GCF_027244095.1. Taxonomy (NCBI): domain Eukaryota; kingdom Metazoa; phylum Chordata; class Lepidosauria; order Squamata; family Cordylidae; genus Hemicordylus; species Hemicordylus capensis. The sequence continues at coordinate 272,286,537 of NC_069660.1, forward strand.
AGACCAACCCCGCCCAGCTCATCCAACCAGGTCTCCGTCACACATGCCAGGTCAGCATGCTCATCCACAATCAAATCATGGATGAGAGAGGTTTTTTCATTGACTGACCTGGCATTCAGCAGCAGCACCCTAATCCTCGAGGGGGTGTTCTCAGAGCTCCCTGGGGTCAGAGGGTTGGGAGAAGAGCTGGAAAAAGGAACAGGCCTCAATTGCCTGGACTGTTTTCCCCTGCAACAGCCTGCCCAACTCTCACTGCCATATCTCCCTCTGCCCGCTACCTGTGATATTGCGGCCCCTACTCCATCCCTGCTTTCCTGCTCTCCCAGACACATCTCCTCAGCCTAACCAACCACAGCTCCATGGCTTGATAAAAAACCAAATCCAGACTTATGCAGTCTCTTGTTCAAACTCTTGCTGACTTCTTGGTAGCAGGAAGGAATGTCTTCTGGGCCCCCAGCAGCTCGCCCCATGGCTGAGAGCCACAAGGACAAGAGCCCTTGGGCCAGCCTGCCCTATATAGGAGCAGAGCCCCAGCAGCAGCCCAGAGGAGATCCAACACACTTGGAGGAAAGGTGGGGCAGAAGCAAAAACAGCACAGTCAGTGCCCCACCCAAGCTGTTCCCTTTTTTCTGAAGCCCACTGTGTATCATGAAGATACATCCTTGAGGGCCACGCAACCCTCAAAACAAGGGTCCTTCTGGACTTCAGAGAAAAGAGGAGAGAGTAAAAAATCAGCCCTTTCCCTGCTTGTATAATGGCACGGCCTCAGTCTGCTGCAGTAGTACAGTGCTAGTCTGGATGTTAGCCTGTATGTTAATGTGAGTTAGTTTATGAAGGCACACTTTAAATTGGAGTGTCAGTATTTCTACGACAATATTCATCATCCTTTCCCCAGCTTTAGGCCAAACAGAATGGACCAGGAGCTACAAAGTTGGGGGGGATGAGTGACAAAAGCTATATTCAAAGAAACCATTTTACTCCAAATTATATCAATTTGCTGCCAGTTGTATCTTTTTTTTTTTTTTTTTGGCTTGACACTGGTCACATGCCACTCTCTTCCTCTGTTACCTCCCTCTCCTCAATGAATGACTGAGTGACTGATATGAACTGTGCTTAAGGCTGTTTTTGATCTAACTGCTCATGTGTGCACTTAGATCAGCTTAGGGGACCATTTCAAGCTCAAAGAGAAATGAATCCTTTCAAGAAAGGGAAACAAATAGTGAAAGTAGAAAACAAATTCTTTTTTTCAGAAAAGCAAAATACTTGATCTTAAGAAAATACTTTTTCCTGGTATAATTATGTTGTAGCTTAAAACTCCCCAAATGGCACAAAAATAGAGCCATTTGATTTCCATCTAGATGCCTGGAAGAAAATGGTATCCAACATGTATACATTGGTTTGAAAATGTGGGATTAATTGTTCTTTTAAGATGCATTTTGAAATATGTAGGGATAGGTAGCACCTATTCCTTAATATATTTCTACTGGATAGACTGTGCAAGATTTTGAGTTTTCAAACACTTCATCATTATATCTCCTTATTTTGGTCAGCGACCAGCATGAGATTAAAACAAATGTAGAAATGAAAATCAAACTTCTACTACGAACAATAACACTTCATCAGCTTTACAATAGTAAAGCTAAGTTATTTTGTTATTCTGATATGCTAGTTCCAAGTAACCACCATTTCTTTATAAGGCCTTTCTTGTGAGCCCTTGTTGAGACACTGTAATGTCATGAGATTAATATTTGGTGGTTTAATTTTACACATATATTACAACTATTGACTCAATGCAAAATTAGCTCCTCAGTTCCAGATGAGTCAGCTCAGAAATAAGGCCATTGTTTGCAATTCCCATGACTAAGTACATGCATTTCCCAAAGACAACTATGTAAAGAGGACTACATATAGTAGTTTATATGTAGGGAGTAGTTTAGGAGACATAGCTGCTGTCAAAACCTATGTGTTTTTGTTTACAAACAGAAGCACGTGGCTGAGGAATGATGTCATGGCACCTATGTGGGGTGCTGACATCATAGGAGCTGTCAGAATACCCTTACATCACAGGAAATGGTCAAAGGAGGGGTTTATGTCACAAGAAATGGTCAGAACCAGGGATATGCCCTTGTCCCGGAAGTTCTGGACCCCAACCTTCCACCCCACCCTAGAGTATGTCTGGGCATGTCCTGAAGGTGGGCATGTGACCCTTCTACAAACATACCATGCTATCCTATACCAATAGGAACAGGTTTGAGAGCCCAGAAAGGTCCAACTGCACATGTGTGATAATGGGCCGGCTGTTATTTTGTGCCACCTTATTGGCCAAAGTAGGCTCAAGTGACCCAACTAAGTATAGAACCAGTGGTTGTGTGTTTAGAGGTTCCCATTCTACTGTTGTACAGAAACCATGTCTGATGCTAAGATTCCACTGCATCCCGTGGATGCATCTTTGCTGCAGACACCCTTGGACATTAGGCCTGTGAAACTGAAGAGTCTGTCCTACCCTCCTACAGGCTGAAAACCAGCTAGATGACCAGCCTTATTGCTGGTGAGGTTCCAGTGCCAGAAACTAACTTCGCAGCAAACCAGATGGTGACAAACTAGAATGTTATTGTGGGCATTGTAACACCAACCCTGCATCTGCCATGGAAACTGAAGATGGAGATCCTCCAGCTACTGCCCTCCACAAAGGGAAATGTGAGTTCATCAGATTCTGAAACAGAAGCTCCTGTGAAACAAAAGCTGAGTAGGAAAAAGAAAATGGTGCAGCAGAGGCCTCAGCTTTACTGGTGTGATGTGACTGTTGCCAAAATTCAGATTTGAACTATTCTGATGAGGAGTGTGGCTGCAAATCCTTTTTGTCAGGCAAGCCCCGACACCTACAGTGTGAGATAAAGTGTTGCATGTCTAGTGAAGATTGGTCATCTTGTGATTACCTGACACCAATTTCAGGCAGCCCAAGATCCTCTTACTGCAGGGCTGTATGCTTCACTTCATCATCTGAAAGTGGGGAGGAGGAGGATAGCATGGATGGTAGTGTGCTGAAGAGCAAACCCCGACTGAGGAGCCTGACAAGCTGGTAAGTTGTATGTGTTTTAATTTGTTTACTTTGCCTCTACCTTGAAGTATTGAAATATTGTCCTCTTTTGTGCAGGTCCATGCCTTTGAGAACATGCACAATGGGGATGTCAACACATCCTGCATCTCATGTGTTTGCAGTGCTGGTGACCAATAAAAGAATTTTATTTTACATATGTGAGATCATACATGTGGTAAGCAGAACCATGGCAGGGCAAAAGGAAATCCTTAAAATATATATTCTATGCCCCTGGAAGAGTGGGGAGTTTAGGCGGTGTAAATCCACTATTTCAAGAGGCAAGACAGCACAGTAAAGCGCTGAGTAAAAGGCAAGTTGAGGCCTGACTTTCAAAGCAGAATGCTTACACTGTACACAAACCTGCAAAGATTCATTTTAAATGAAACAAGACTGTTGTTTCAGGGGTGGACGCACAATGGCTGGCAGATTTAGTGGACATGCAGCAGAATTGTAAATACAACAAAGGTTGCAAGTACATTTTGACAGTGGTAGATATTCTATCTAAATACGCCTGGGTTGTACCTCTAAAAGACAAAACAGGCAAGGAAGTGGCCACTGTTTTATAAAGCTATTTTCAGAGAAGGCCAAGAGCCTGGCAAGCTCCAGACCAATAGCGAGAGGGAGTTTTTCAATAAACCTGTAGGTGCACTGTTAAAGGAGCATGGGATTCACCACTTTGTCACCAACAATGATGTCAATGCAGGCATTGTAGAGAGGTTGAACTGGACATTAAAAACTAGGATGTGGCAGTATTTTACTGCTCACAACACATTCAGGTATATTGATGTCATGCCTGAACTCCTAAAGAGCTATAACTTGAGCTTTCACAGAACCATACAAGCCAGGCCAGTGGATGTTAGCTCCAGCAATGATCTGGTTGTTTGGAAAACAGTCTATGGTAGCACTACCCATAAAGAAGTCAAGGCTCCTGTGTTAAGAAAAGCAGATCATGTTAGAATTTCTAAATTAAAGGATATGAAAGGAATTTCTAATATTAAAGGACTGAGAAAGGTTATGAACAGAACTATACCACAAGCTTTTTATAGCGGACCAAGTCATCAGAAGAGCTGAAAGGCTGGTCTACCTGCTGAAAGACTGCATGGGTGAGCCAGTTCTTGGCAACGTCTATCCTGAAGAATTACAGAAAGTTAAAGCGGAAGAAGACAAGGTGTACAGGGTTGAAAAAATTCTAGCTACAGAAGGTCGTGGTAAAATAAAACAACATTTTGTGAAGTGGTTAGGTTGGCCTGATAAGTTCAATAGCTGGGTGCCGGCTTCAGACCTCTGCAATGGGTGAGAGAGGATTTTATATTACCCTCCCCAGTAATGCCAGCAAGAAGGCTTTCCCACAGAAACCTAGTTCAGCCTTCACCATCCAATTAGACAGGTCGCTGGATCTTCCCGGGGAGTAGGAAGTGAGGTTAGGAGAGATACAGTACCCGCACACCTGGGACACCGTCGCAGTGCATAATCCCTTTCAATATGCCAATGGTTTAAAGAAATGGACCTTTTACTTACGAAAGGGCTATTACTCCATCATGACAGACTTGCTGCATGATATTAATGACATTAAGGACATTGCACTAGTACAAAGCTGTTGCGTTAGTTACAGACTAGTGTAGTGTCATCACAAGCATGTTTGTGCTTGTGCAACAGTTGCAGAACTGTAGCACACCTGATTTGTTTTAATGGGGGCAAGTTGCACATGAGCACTACAGCACAATAGCACAATTCTGAAAATCCCCCCTTTTTAGTGCAACTAAGCTGACCTCTTGTGCTAGCACGAATTTGCTCACTCTGCCAGCAGTGCACTGCCCTGGAAGTCGGCCAGTGTCTTTAGGATTAAGGAGAGACCATATTACTTTATGTCCCCCAAGTGGTCATTAACACGCCAATCCTCAACAATTTGGAAAGAAGTGCAGCTGTTTTCCATGGAACTTTCAATCCAGTATAAATCTATGTGACAAAAATATATGTAACATATATATGTATATATGTTTACATATATAAATATATGTAAACAAAAAACTCTTGCTGTAAGATCGTTGTGATTGCATTATACAAATTACTTGAAAAGAAGATTATTCACTTCAGTCAATTTACTGATAAGAATAGGTCAGTTCATACATATAGTGGCCCCCAACAGTTGCTTTTGGGAGCTTATGGCCAAGGTATGATCATGCGGAGGCACCATTTGTGTGAACTGGCATTTCCATCTGAGGACAACAGCTCTTGCAATGATCATGGAAGCAATTAAACCAGGAACCAGGTGAATACAAAGCACTGTATTTATCCAAATCCTAGGTTTTTCCCAAGTTATTTCATGTTAGAAACCAGGGGCAATTTTAAATTCAGAGTCTTCTTCCTTTGGGGTAAATAAGGGAATAACCTATATTTAACCTCTGGTTTTTAAGGGGCTCATCTTAAATTTGGGTGACTTGCATTCTGACACTCAAAGTCAGCTTCTATTTGTAGAAATATGGCAATTAAATCCCTTTACAAAAGTTGCCACAGGTTGCAATTATTAACTAACTTAGTATGAGGCACTATGTTCTGAGCTCTCTCGTTCGCTCGCTCGCTCTCTCGCTCTCTCACACACACACACACATAATATGTATATATTGCTTTACTTATTCTTTGCATCATGTATAGTTGTTCTCTGTTACAATACCAACATAAAATGCTATAAAGGATACAAGATTATTTGTCCGTAATGCAACTAGCAACAAAATCCTCTCTATCTCTAACCTATACTTTAAAAACCTAAGTTCAACTGACACTACAACATTTAAAATTTAGTAGCATTTCACTTTTGTTGGTGGTGTTGTTTTCCAACTTTAAAGAAACCCATTGGGTAAATGTCATAAAGGACATTGATACGCTTGTGGGTGACAGAATGCAATCAGTTTAGTAATGTTTCCAAGATTAGTTTTTAACTTTTTGAGCGTTATGAAGGTTCTCTGCTTGCTCAAAGAACTGAAAAGAAGACAAATGATTCTTGCTATCCCATCAAAATGCATAGCGTAATCCTGGCCCATATAATCAGATCAGTAATTTATTTCAAACTTTAATTGCACTGATTACATGTTTGATGAATACAAAAATGATAGATCTGATAGTTTAAACACACAAAGCCTTTTCTCCCCTAAGGTAGGCACTAATGTCCAACCATTCTGCACTTTAGCTGGAATAGCCATTATTTAGGTAAGAATTAAATGCACTTCTTGAGTATGGTACAGTCAGGGTGAGTTTTGCTGTGCAGTGAGTCCCAAATTCAAGGCATATTGCACAAGCTTGAGATGAATTAGCTGTTCTTAAATTAAGGAATATTACAGCCAGTAATATGACATTCTTTTTTATGGCCCTAGCTTGGGTTATAATGTGACAGGAAAAAAATGCAATGTTTCCAAAATGACAGTTTTTAGATTTGTGTTGCCTGAGGTAGTTCAGCCGAACAATAAACTATAATTTGATTGATGGAAAATTGAAGTGGTTCATCTAACTTGCCAGGCTGTCATACCCACAAGGCTTTAGTTTTGCATGTATGATGATGTATCACAGTTTTAGAGATAATGTTGTTTGTATTATACATGAAATTTTTTTTAGGCACAAAAATGAAGACTTCATTACTCAGTAAAGATCAAAATATGCTACTGAGTAGCCAGAAATCAGATTTGTTTGAGGATGGATTTGTAGATATAAATGTGCTCTCTTTGTGGAACCAAATGATAAATAACATATGGGCTGAGACTATTTTTATTTTCATGTGGAAATTGCCATATCACTGATTATGAAAATATTAACTGAAAGGTAGTTACCCAAGAGACAAAATCTGCAGCCAAGAGACAAAAATCACACTGGAGCTTTGCTTCTATACCAAATTAGTGCTGTAGAATCCTGGGCTGATCAGCAGAAATCATCTGAAAAGGGCAAAAATATATATTTTTAAGATGTGTGTATAAAGACATTCTGTGGGGCGGGGGAGATCTATGGGAAAATAAGACACAGATAGACAGATCCTAGATTTCCATCCAGAAGCAACAAAGCCAAGTCTACAATAAGAGAAAGCACAAATTGCACACAAAAGCACATATTTAATACATGCACACATATAGTCTAAAACACACAGAAACTTCTAGTAGCCACACACCATACAAATGATTGTGAATAGTACAAGGTCATAGACTTGAAGAACTGCATCACACCCTTAAGGCCCCATATTTATAGTGTCCTATGTCACTTCTCTAAGAATGGAAAAGGGATGTGCACGAAGTGGATTTTGCATTTTATTTCGAGTTTGAAACGAAATGCAAAATGTTTTGTCAAAACAATGGTCTAGTCGGCTATTTCGACAAAACAAAATGTTTTGAAGGTTCCAGCCATAGGGAACAATGGGGAAACATGAAACACCCCATTGTTCCTCATGGGTAGCTGCTAGGGACACCAAGGTGAGTTGTTTGGTATGGCATGATAGGAGCTACCTACCACGCAACCCACAAAAGAAATGGGCAAGTGGGCAATTTTTAACAACTTTTTAACCTTTCCCCCAAACCCCCATAGGATCCCAAATAGGATCCAATGTAGGTTTGGGGAAAATGTTTAATATTTCATTAAAATTGCCTGCTTGCCCATTTCTTTTGTGGGTTGTGTGGTAGGTAGCACCCATAATGCCCTACCACATAATCCACTTTGGTGTCCCTAGAAGCTACCCATGGGGAAAATAGAGTGTTTTGAGTTTCTCCATTGTTCCCTATGTCTGGATCAAGCTGCACTCACAGAGTGCAATGCATTTTGCAACCCTGCCTTGAAAAACACTGCAGAAGCACACAGTAAAAGTGAATCTGTCCCTCTGAACACAGAACACACTTTTCAAACACAGTCCAAATGGCCAAAAAAGAATCACTGATCTAGAATCCACTGCCAGCCACAGTGCCACAGTGCCAGCACAGCTGCAGTAACATCACTGGCACAAGTTGCTCTCTCACGCACAATTATCCTCTTCAAGAGAGGCATAAGGGCTATCGCTGCCTCCCAGTCCTTTTGAATATATTTTGAAATCCCCTCATTTGTGTCCCCCCTCCTCCCCCAGCCAATGGGGGCACAGTTACCCATGACAACACTTGATTTCTATGATACAAGCCAACCAAGAAGCAAGGAGATCACAAGCCAATTGGAAGCCAGTGCCAGAAAACCAATCCACAAGAGAAAAACAGGGCTCCAAAATGGCGCGCAAAAGGTCAAAAATTATCGATCAAAATTGGGTTGTTTTGTTCCAAGCTCGAAACAGGCTCTTATTTTAGAGAGCGCCTTGTTTTGAGCGTGAAATACTTGAAATGGTGTGTTTTGAGTAGAAATGGTTCACTGTCAAAACATTCTGCATATCCCTAGAATGGAAGGGAAATTCGCTTTGATTTCATAACAGCAATCTAAGTCAAGGGTTCCCAGCATTGGTTCCCCGGATCTTTTGGACTACAGCTCCCATTGTGCTTCCATTGTGGTTGGGGATTATGGGATCTGTAGTCCACATATAGGGACCCAAGACTGGGAACTGCAAAGCAAAATGAAGAAACACATTTCTGTGAATAGACCACACTTATGGAAACCATTGTACCAGATGGTGCTGCATGCATCCATATCCCTACACCTTTCATCTGAGGCTATGGAGGAGAATTTCTGGAAGAGGATCTCCCTGGACAAACAAATGTTCCATCTTGGCAGAGATGTCAGGGGAAGCGGGGTGAGGGGACTGATTCAAGACAAACTCTCCCCCTATTTAAAAAAAATATCATGTCAAAACTGACAAAGCCCACAATGGTTCCAAAGAACCATGAAAGTAGTTCCATGAGCCCATAGAGACTTTCTCTTTCTTAAGCATCAGTCTGCACCATATCACATGAACTACTTTAAAACTGAGACAGCTTGTGATATGGCATGAGCATAAGCTGTTCAGAGAAAAACTAATGCTAACACAAACACTGCCAGTGTTTCTGCTGGATTAAATTATTTGTAGGTTGCAATTTTCCCTATTTTTACCATATTCACTTTAATTAATAGGAATGGTGCATTTGCAGCAGTGTCCATTAGTCTAGACATTTGTAACACTTTTTCCTAAAAACAGAAAATAAAAAACTGACCGTACTTCAGAATGAAAACAGCTGTATCCAAAGAAGAAGAAGAGAGATACTGTTTTACATTCCATTTTTATTGCACTGGCAAACAATGATCAAGCTTACTATCAAACACAATTGCGGTAACACACTCTATGGGTGAATTTAATTGGTATTCTGTACTCTCGATTTTGTGTATTCCAAATTAGAGACACAGAAGAATTAGGGTTTAATCGACACTAGAGCTTCCTATTATTACACAGAATTGTATTTGAGACTATTCTTGAAGTAACAGAGGATCACTCTGTAATGAGATTTCTGAGATTACTGTTGGGAATTCTCTGTAGTGGAAGTGCTTCCTTCTTGGGTCATTACATCGCCATAAGTCTTAATTTTCCAGACATTTTACTCTTTCTCCCACGGTGTCATTCTTTTTATCAAGGGCTGGTATCTGAAAGTAGCATTGTCTTTTCCCCATCTTAGCTTAACACTGAGCAACACACTCCAGTAACGAAGGACAAATAATGCACTGAGGATGGCAGTGGCCATTTTCCTAGTCGAAACGAGTCTGTGAGTGTGCTACTTCAGCTTTTCCAGGAAGCAGGTTGTAACATTTGTCAAGAGACACAAAAAGTGACCTTGTGGGAAATCAGCCTGTTTTAGGAACAGTCATTAAGATTATTTTCTATCTTTTAATATATTTCTTGGAATTCAGTTGGGAGGATACAAAAATGACGTAGAAATTTCTGTGACATGGAGGTTAAACAGAAGGTGCATGTGAGAAAATACAGATATGCTTAAATCTCAGTGGTCATGCATGCAGTACTGGCTGCATATGAGTCCAAACCATGCTTCTACCAAGCTCACAGAGCCTCCATGACTTGTAGGAATTGCATCAGAACTGCCGTGTTACTGTTCTCATTATTTCCAATAGGAGCAGGGTCGCTACAACTCTGGCACTATTCTTAGGATTTTCCCAGTTCCACTTACTTCCCCAGCAGTCGTTTCTGTTCTCTTGTGCATGAGCAATAAGATTGATGTGCATATATTCAACACAAGATGGCATATAAGGGGTTAAAAGTGGAGACAGCCATTGTAATCCCACTTCCCACATACTCAGTCTCACCTGATGTAGTGCTCAGCCTTTTCTAATATAATGCCTGGATAGACCTAACATACAGTAGTCTTGTGCAAAAACTCGGCTTCAAAGAACCGAGTCCAATCATGTGTCCTGTGCCATTCCCACTGCCTACCTCTACACAGAGCAATCTTGTGCAGAGCTCTGGAGAGGGCCCTTACAGAGAAATGAAGCTTCATAAATGTGGAAGGTGTGCGGGGAGGCCCATGGGAAGGGCTCACAAATGTAGCCCTTGCCAAAACTTTCTCTATAGAGCTCTATAAGGAAAGTACCGGGAAAGACTACATTCCCCAGTGCTCCCTTCCAAGATGTCAGTGGAGTTTCCTGTGCTCCACTTCTCATTAAAAGTCCCCCACAGTGCTGTGAACAGGACCAATCTGCACAGAAGTAAGTGCTGAGGAGCAAGCTCAAGGGCCAGAAGTAACGTGCACATGATCCAGCTTCAACTGAATTTTTCAACGAATTTTTGCACAGGCCGAATATATTCTTGCAGGGAAAACTGTGAAGATAGGAATAAAAATGGTATATGGTAGGATTTCCAGTTCCACTGGCCTTGCCCTAGCCCAGAGGGTTCCCATCCCAACTTGGCTTGGGGAGCAGTTTGGTTGCAGTATTAATCTTGGTGTATTGGAAAAGATGAGGAAGCAGAAAAACAGTTTAAAGCTTTATTAAGGATAAAATAGGGATACAGAAGGTAAAAAGAGTTTGGTTAGGCAAATGCAATAAATCTTGGCTAATATTCTAACTGAGAGACTTGAGGGAAACAATTTAGCTGAAGTCCTAATAGCGAGTCAATCGATTTGGCTAAGGTTCTAAATTGGAGCCTGGTTAGAGGTTTGTATTAAGGAGTGCCCGTGAAGCAGAGAGGGAGGCAAAGAGAGAAAAGCGGTTGAGGAGGCTTATAAGGGCAAGATGTTAGTTATACCTTATCCTTCCTTGGGTTGTGGGTGCATTCATTGCACGTTGGTTGGCCTCTTCACCAAGAGACAGGCGGAGGAAAGCAATAAAGAAACGAGCAGTGAAGGACTACACTGCAACTCGCGTGTCTGAGAGACTGCTGGATAGTGTAACCCAAGGAGATTCCCCTACATGATGTGAAGACTCTCTCTGTGCTGTGATGACTCTGAAAACATGTGGTGGGGCCAGGGCAGATTTACTGAAAAACATACCCTGAGGTTTGAATTGAATCAATCAAGGAGGCTTCTCCTTCCCTGTAGGGCAAGGATGTTTGTGCAAAAAAAAAAAAAAGTCAATTGCTAGGTGGTCTGAGTCACTTTGCGTGGATTTTGCCCCATAAAAGGCAAAGGTTAAGCTATGCAGATGTGCTGCATTTAGTGAATGGAGCTGAGCTTGGTTGCATATCTCGAGATCGGGACGTCTTCATGTGTAAAAGATTACAAGTTGTTAGTTTCTATGGGCCACTTCTTCACCAAGTCCTTGCCAGACAATCTGTTAAACTGTTATTGTAAACCTCCCAGAGACGTAGGTTTTGGGCGATATAAAAATATGTTAAATAAATAAATAAATAAATAAATAATAACAAGTTAGGAAGTGTACTATATTCTTACTACTCCTAGAAGGAGTGTTTCAAACTGTTGTCTGACTAGGCGATGAAGTTCCTCCCTGATTGGTTTATTTATTTGAAATAGAGTCTGCTTGTGGGCTGATGCCTCTCTTTAAGAGAAAGGTGTGTGTGTGTGGGGGGGTGTCCTATGCAGTCAGGTTGCTCATATGACACATGAAGCACATTACCTCACACTTGCTCATGCAAGCGACCACTTGTGAATGCAATATTGCCTTTTTAGCTTAGGCAGGATGAAATGCTCACTGTTTACTGATCTTGAGCCCATAATGCAGTGTTGCTGAGATATCAAATCAAGTGGTGTTTGGCAGCTCTGGCTGCCATGATGCAATGAAATGTCTAAGCAGACCCAAGTTAGCTTGCAAGTTAACTTCACTTTTCAAGGTCTTTCTTTCTGCAGATTGACCCTTTACTTCCCCTAATCTGTGGCTGCCTCAAACAAGCTAACACTAATCACCTCAACAGGAAAAGTCAGATAAGGCACTATGGATGCAGCTCCCTTTCCCATCACAAAAGAGCTAAGTGGGCAATAGGAACTCAGAGGTGCACTCATTAAAAATACTGCTTGGTTTACTGGGTTCTTTCGACCTAACAGACACCATCCTTGTATGTCCATTTAGTCCATTCACATACAGGTTGTTCCTGACCAACCATTGTGTTTTACTCATGCCATTGTGTTTTACTCAAGCACAGCAAACAAAGACAATGGATCCTTTTGAGATACACCAGAATTCCCCTCCTCAGAAAGAAGGAGTGGCTGGTATTTTGCCTCAGGGCCCAATTTGGGCTATAGCTGGCCCTGGTTTCTTGAACCAGTGTGCTTAATTTAATCGCTATACCATGGAGTCACCCACTGTATGGGCTATTGACTTGATATCCACCATAACACCCGGGCATGTCTTGCTCTTCACACCATTCACTCTTCCAGCCTCCAGATTGGCCTTATTCACTGGCCTAATCTACCCAGCTCACCTCACTGCTACGATAAGCTGGCTGCATGAAAACAGACACCTTTGGGATTTACCCTTGCTGCCTAACCCCTGAGCTACTGTTGTTTCTCCACTACTGCCTGGTTCCATGCCTGAGAAATGAGGTCGTTTGGTTGTGTCTGAGGCACAAGGGTCCAATAACCACTAAAGGAAGGACAAGGTTGTTTGATAACCATTGTGCCCCTCTGGACTCTCCCTGTCTCTGCTCTTTCTTAAATCCAAAACCTGTTTCTCTATAGTCTTCTTTTCTCTAGCCAGTCTGGAAGTCATCTAATTCGGACACTAAGCTAAATTGCCTCTTTGCAAGTCATCTGGTTAATCTTTGTAACATATTTTTAGTATTAATATTGCTTTTATCAACTCTCTTATTCTGTTGTACCCCTGAAACCCAAATAAAACCTTTCTTTATTTTGCACTTCAACCTTTCTGTCAGTTCATTTCCCCAGGACCAGAACTCTGCACAAAAATTAATCTGATGTGGGACTGCTCCACCCCAGCTCGCTAATTCCCCACACAAAGCCCGAATGGATTTAGGGGTGTTTGCTAATCACCCCAGAGCAGTTCTATTAACATCAAGTCTACTTGCACCATGTGCCAGGAAGCAAACAAACCAGTGTACAAAAATAAGAAAATGATGACCAGGAAAAAAAATTCATTAGGATGGAATAAGTGTTCCCAGTTTTGCAACTATTTCACATTCAGTAAGTCCTAGTGGCTGTTGAGTTGTAGTCATCTGTTCATTTCTTTGCAACAAAGTTTATAGCGTAAGCCCCCAAACATCTGATCCTTTAATATACACAACTACTTTCTCTTAGCTTTTGGAACATTAGAGAAGATCAACCAGCTGTGACTTTTTAATTGGTGCCAGTTGGTTATGCCATTGTTGCTACATGACATATGTTTTGGGACTGTTCCCGCTGAAGGAGGTGTACATAAAGTGTCACTTTGTATTTTTACCAACTAGCCAGTTGCATTGGTTTTGCACTGCGTGTCATTAGGAATATCACACAGTGTGACAGTGTTTTGTGCCTAAAATGAAATGCTGATACCTAGATGAAGCACATTATCTTTTCCTTCAGAAAGCAGCTCTTGAGATCATCCCCTGATTTTTCTCCACCAAAACAGGCTGGTGGCCTGTCACAAAGTCTTAAATTAGAAGGTTCTGCACAGGAATTCATTACAGTGCTTCACATTATGAACACAGTGTGACTGTCTTCTGCCACTCACTTATTTTGGCGCAGGGATGGGTCATCGTAATGCTGACAGATTGTTACTGTGCAGAGACTATGGAGTATGATACTTAATTATTTTCAGGGTTTTTCTAAATGCCTCTTTATTGTGACTTCTTATTTTGTTTTTGAAGGATTTAACAATGTCTAATGTTCTTTGACCCTGGAATGTATGTGTTTCCCTGTTTCCATATCATCAACCTTTAAAATGTCAGCTGACATAACAGACACACAACGTGTGTGTGTGTGTCTGTCTGTCTGTCTGTCTGTCTATCAATCTGCCTGCCTGCCTGCCTGTCTATCTATCTCACTATTAAGTTTGAGGGGAGGGGGAGGTCTTGAAGTGGTGGAGTTCTAAACTGTTAAGATACTTCCACAACAGATAGCTGAAATCTGCTGTACACTCACTTCAATGTGCCCTATTTCCAGACAGGGTCAAGTATTGAGCTGCAAACATTGCACTTCATTTATTTATTTTTTATAAAGCCATTTGATTTATTTATTATTTTTTCATAAAGTCATTTTTATCCCTCATTTTATGGCCCAAATGGGGCCCTCAGAGTGCCCTACAAATCACTAAAGCAAGAAATATAGAACTATAAAATAATCTATCCTTAAAAAAAAATAAAACCAAAAGCAGCAACAAATCAGCAGCAACAATACCAAAACGGAAATGTCAAAGCAGTACAGTATAATCAAGGCCCAATTATATCAAAGGCCAAGAACAGTAGGGATGTGCACGGAACCGCGGAGCTGCGGTCCGGCACAGGTGTGAGGGGCTCTTTAAAGGTGGGGGAGGGTGTACTTACCCGCCCCCCCGCCGCATTTCCCCCGCGAGCGCATTCGTTTTTATAAGGTTTGGGGGCGGCAGGATACCTCAGCCGTCGGCAAAAGGCTTCAAAAACGCGCATGACACAGAGATGTGACGTGTGCGTGCGATGTGTACACGCGCAAAAGGCTTTTTGAAGCCTTTTGCCGACGACTGGGGGAAGGGGCGGCAGGGAGGTATCCTGCCGCCCCAAAAGCTTATAAAAACGAACGTGCCAGTGCGGGGGGGAGGGTAAGTACACCCTCCCTTGCCCTTAAAGAGCCCCACACACCTATGCCGGACTGCCCTCATGTCCGGACCGGTCCGGAGGCCTTCAGAATGGCCTCCAGAACGGTTCGGCCTCATCCCTAAAGAACAGTGCTAGGAAAAGTGCACCTGAATATGGCCATTTTAACCAGGCACCTAAATACACCAAATGAGGAAGATTTGCTGTGTCTCCTGGGGCAGATAACCCCAAAGCCTAGGCACTGCTACTGAGAAAGCCAAATCATGAGTACCAATTCTCCATACCTTACAGGCACACCATAGGGCCTCTAGGGATTAACATGAGCCCTGTTTGAATAGGGCTTCTGTATTTGAGTAAGTTCATAAAGAAGAAGACATTGAGGAGCTTCACATGATTGGTGTGAAGCACTGTTAAGGTTCGTGAAGGGCAAGCAGACTTAGCCCGCTCTCCCCGCACATGGGCAGGTAGCCATCTCTGAGCAGCTGGATCAGCTGCTCACTTGATTGCCGGCTCTGGCAGGGAGCTGGCAGGGGACGTTCCAGGATGCCCTGCGTGCTTGTGCAGGGCATTCTGGGGAGACCCCCAGTGGGGATCTCCTGTGTTGCTGTGGCGCAGAGCCGCACCACAGCAGCACACGATCAACTAAATGGGCTAAGTGGAACACTTTCTCCGCTTACCTCTTTTTTGGGGGGGGTTAATCTTGGTCGTTTCCTGCCGGGAGCCACGCAGCTCCCGTGGCAGCAGACGACCAGGAGAAATCGGGCGAGGCTCCCTTAGCCTGATCTCTCCTGGCTGTCGGGTTGGCTTCATTCTATCATATATCTGATTGCCTGAGAAAGAATATATAGTGGCAACTAGGAATGTAGATCTGAAAGTGAGGCAAGCCACATATCCAGGGGACTTCCCCATTTGCAAACTACAGCAATCTTCAGATCAGGGCACACAAAAGCCCTATTCAGACATTATAAGGGCATCCTCATCACCTGTGCGTGGGGTGGGGAGGGTGTGGGGGGAAGGCAGGGTTGAGGGCACAGTCGATTTGTTCTTCTATGGGACGTGCAGCCAACACAAGCCATGCTGCTCCTGTCAGCGCAGCATTCTGAAGGCCAGAGAATTAGGCCGGAGAATGTAGCCCAGCCTCCAGATATCACTCAATGCACTGCGAGAGAAGCACGATGCATTGGGGAATTCCGCCACAAGCTAGGTGCTCTAGGCACCCAACTCTGTGTCTGCTTGAGCTGCCTACAGCCCGAGCAGACACACAACCGGGAACCCAGGGAGAAGGGCTACCGATCAGGGCAGTGTCTGGATTAGCCCCAGTGCTGGTGCTTCACACGAGCAGCCCTACCCCAGTTGGGCTCTGCAAGCCCAGGCTGCTTGTGCGAACAGCCTTTATGCTGGAAACTTGTACAATGAATGTTCAATATACATGGGTACATATCTGTACAGTTATTCACTTGTTATGTTGAACGCAGGCACAGCAGTACCCTTCTAATCTGTACCATGCATTTGAGCAGCCTGTACCCAAGTTCACTTTTAAAATGAACACAGGTACAGTCATTTACATAAAAACACATAGGAGTGTTACATCTTACACTCATACAACATAATGTCTGAATAGAGCTAAATTTCCAGTGGGCAAACAGGAATCTTTGGGGCGATTGCCCTGGGCAGGTGGAGAGGGTGGGTGGGTGTCAAGGCTGCTTTCACTTACCTTCCCCCCCAGACAACCATGCAGGTTGGCTTCAGCACGCCTCCCGTGTGCCCACATGGGTATTATTTATTTATTTATTTGATGTCTATATCGCCCTTCCAAGATGGCTCAGGGCAGTTTACAATTAAAACAGGGCAGCAGGGCAGAGAGATCTGGGGCCGCCCGGAACTTGTTGTTCTGGCCCCTAGGCATCCCTCAGTGCAACGTACAGCTTGTGTGTTGCATTGGGGATTTTCCCCCTCCCACAGGAGCTCTATGTGCCCATCTCTGTAATTCCTAGTAACCGGCTAAGGGTGTGAGGGCACCATAAACTTTGGCTAAAAGCCAGGTTGATTAAGGGAGTTAGGCAGGAGGGTTGCAGAGGGATCGACGAAGATCCCGCCACTTCTCGCGACCAATCTAAGGGGCAGCCCAGGCAGGGTTAGGCTAGTCATGAGAAAAGCCTCTTTGTTTCCTTGCAGGATGCAAATTGCATTTCCTAATAAACCGTGTGGTTATTATTCCTTGAGGCACTTCACACGATCAACATGAAGTGCCTCGAAGTGGTTTGTGGGGAGATTGGGCTTGACCCGCTCTCCCCACAGATGAGCATCCAGCCATCCTTGAGTGGCTAGATCAGCCACCCACACGACTGCCAGCTCTTTTATGGAGCTGGTGGGGTGGTGGGGACATAGGGACATAGGAAGCTGCCATATACTGAGTCAGACCATTGGTCTATCTAGCTCAGTATTGTCTTCACAGACTGGCAGTAGCTTCTCCAAGGCTGCAGGCAGGAATTTCTCTCAGGGAACTTGGAACTTTCTGTTCTTCTGAGAATGGCCCCTTCCCTAAAGAGAATATCTTATAGTGTTCACACTTCTAGTCTCCCATTCATATGCAACCAGGGTGGACCTTGCTTACCTAAGGGGCAAGTTTTGCTTGCTACCACAAGACCAGCTTTCCTCTCTAAGTGGGGGGAGAGAGGGGGGGAGCTCTCCTTTCTTAGGATTGGGGGTGGGGCATTCTGGGGAGACCCCCAAGGCTGGGAGGCTTGTTAGAGCCTCCTGGTCGGGGGTCTCTTCATGCATCACTGTGGCACGGAGCCAAACTGTGGTGACTCATGATCGCCAAAATGGGGTTAGCGGAACATTTGCTCCACTAACGGCATTTAAGGGGGAGAAATTAAGCGGTCTAATCACTAGGAGCTGTGGAACTCCCTGTGGTTCTCACGACCTCTTGAAAAAGGACTGGGATCACTTAGCCTGCTTTCGAGCTGTTGTGTGAATAGCCTCCTTATTTATTGAATAACATGCTTATGATATACCATGATAGGCAAGAAAGATAATAGTATACTTTGTGACAGCAACAAAGCTTCTGATACCAGCTGGCTGTCAGAGTTCAAATGTTTGTGAATCTCCATTCCTGTGAGCTGGACAGCTTAGTTTCTGGGAAACCTTCTCACAGGCTTAGGAACAGAAGAAGCTGGTTGTGCAAGGCAGATAGATTGAAGACTATTCTCTAGTCTATGCCAAGATTATGCTGTTCGGCGAGAGTGCTCACAACAATGCCACAATAAATCTGTAAGTCTTTAAAGTGTTACAAGAATTGTTGTTTTGAGGACTGGAAAGCTCAGTGGGAGGAGATCTTCAAAGGTGGGGAAACCAAGGGGAATGGAGCAAAATTATTTTTCTGTCACGATAGATTATGATTTTTATCACATGGGGGACTTTTCCACTGAAACACCTCCTTGTGTTGGTATGTGCATCACATGAAGGCTGTAGTATTTTGCAACATAACCTGTGAACCCAACCTATGGTCCTTCATCTGAAGAATTGCTTTGATGCTTCAAGCATGCCTGCCTCACTTACCCTTAATTTTATAAGGCTGTTCTCACGACAAAATCAGGTTGTCTGGGGGAAGGTAAGCACCTTACTCCCTTACCCCCAGACAACCCGGGCAGCTATTGCCACTCATGCGTCCACACGACCAGCATGCGAGTGATCCTGAAGCAGTGAGGGGGAGCGGGGAAACCAGGCTGTGTCCTCCAGTGTCCCACAATGCAACATGCAAGGAGCATAATGCACTGAGGGAGCTTCGTGCTGCCTGGCCGCTCCTTCCCCCCAGTTCTTTGGAAGCTATGGCTTCCGGCAGCCCGGGAGAAGCTGCCAGCAGCCTGGGAGAAGCTGCCAGAAGCCTGAGCTTCTACACAACCCAGGCATGACATAGGAGGCACATGCATGCCCTCCTACCCCACGTTTAGCTCGGGTTTGAAACCTAGGCTACCCGGAGGAGAGGCACCGGGATCAGGAGCAATCCTGGCACTTCTCACTACCAGCCTTACCCAGGCTACAGTGCTCTTACCCAAGTAGGGCTGGCCGTGAGAACAACCTCTATTTATGTTTGGGTCTGGAAAACATTAGAAAACCAGGCATTATCCCTACTTTTACTTTTTTAAAGTTGATTATATTTCTTTTGCTTTGAATTTGTCTTAATTGAATGCTTTTATGTCTGCCTTAGACATTGGTGTCTCCTTCCTAATACAAGGGGAACTTAAAATGAACCTTCACGATCTATTTTTAGGAAGCCAGGAAAATAAATGCTTAAAGCAATAGTGAAATGCTAGTTTTATATTGCTTAATATAAAATAAATAAAAGAAAAAGGAAATTGTAGGACTTTACAGGTTGGCTAGGAGAGGTAGTCATTATATAAAGCTCCTTGTTCCTTTCTGAATTCTAGACTTTAGGCAGGATAGACACTATAAAAAAAATCAGTGCTATTTATATGAAAATTGGATTTGATCTCTAAATCTTTCTCCTGTTCTGAGAGCCACTTGAAGCCAGGGGATATTCAAGCCAGGGGATATTCAACCAGCTCTTCCCTAACTGATCAGACATGCTGGAATTGTCTAGGGAGTGGCAGAAGAGAAAGAACCTCTGGTCATGATAAGTCTTTAGATAGGAGGGGAATCTGTCACTGCATTATTACTTGTTTATTCTTTTCCTGTATCATAAGAAAGCCCAATCAATTATCAATCTGATTTATGCCTCCCTTTATCCAAGTTGTCAACCAAGGGCTTTATGTTAGTGTAAACACCAACTGCTGTCCAATGAACTTTCCGTTTGTAGAATCCAGAGGAAAGAGTTGTGGTATGGAAGGACAAGGCAGTGGTGTAGAATCAGGAATATGAATCGTTTATTGAAACAGATATCATTTACAGAGAGGCAAGTGCAGTCTGCTTTCTGTGCTCTTGCTGCTGGCAGTTTGTTCGCCCTGCCTCTACTCCAGGACTAGAATAAAAGTAACTAAAGCACCATTCAAAAGCTGGCCTGGATCAAGGAATGGATTAACCAAAAACACCATATCCCTCCTCCCCCCCCCAAATAAAAGACCAGTCCCCTCAAAATACTAACAAAATTTGGAATACAAAACTATGCACATAAAACAAAAACACAGATCAAAAGTTGGCCAACAGATTCATGTCCAGCTACTGCTATGTAGTATGGTCTTGCAAATAGCTTGGAGCTCAGTGATTGATCCTTTGTGGGTAATGTGAAGGGCACTGTTCAGGATCACATGGGACTGCAGACACTGGTGGATCAGGAGAGTTGGATGGGATGACATTGTAATTGGGTAAGGAGTCATCATCTGAGTGTGAAGCCTGATGTGTGCTATGCACTGTTTTATTATCTATCTATCTATATCTTTCAAGTTCAAGTTCAAGCCTATATCTGATTTCTATACCGTCCTTCCAAAAATGGCTCAGGGCGGTTTACACAGAGAAATAATATATAAATAAGATGGATCCCTGTTCCCAAAGGGCTCACAATCTAAAAAGAAACATAAGATAGACACCAGCAACAGTCACTGGTAGTACTGTGCTGGGGGTGGATAGGGCCAGTTACTCTCTCCCTGCTAAATAAAGAGAATCACCACATTAAAAGGTGCCTCTTTGCCAAGTTAGCAGGGGTGAGATACATTTATAAGGCTGTCCATTTATAAGGCTGTGTGAGATACATGAAGTGAGATACACTTCTTGTGACTTTAGGATTACCCTGCTGGTCTACGATCATGGTGCCTTTTATCTGTGTTATTTGATATAGTGCAGGATAAAAGGGCAGTGATAGTTTGTTCCAAGGTCAAAGGTTTTTCACTAGAACCATGTCACCCACTTTCAGTGGGTGGTACAGTGGCTCACATGTGTCGATCAGTGTACTGTTTCATCACACTCTTTGAGCGTTCAACATTGAATGTTGATGTTTTACATGTCTTGAAACGTGCTCATACTGGTGGAGGTTTAAAGGAAGTGATCAAGGTATCACCGCTAGGAGCAACATACATGGGATATATAACATATGTGCCCTTGAAGGCAAAATGTGCCTGGAACATGCCAAACAAAGGCAACTGAGTTGGAATTGGGTGGGGTACACTTTCATGTTTGGGTGCACCAACCATGGTTTCTGAGGAAGTGCATCATAGTCACATTGGGCCACCACATGGGGCCATTACATTTATAGTTGTACCTGTATCAATTAAAACACGAACTTTCTGTCCTTCTATGAAAACATAGTGATGGGGCAGACGCTTATGGTCAGAAGTAGTTGGCGCTGGAGAGCAGACAGTATACATGTATGAGTTATTTTCCTGTGGAAGATCAGCCTGGAGAGCATTTTCCTGCCCATGACCCTGCTGGCAAGGACACAAAGCAACCAGTGAGGACATGCATACTCTTGCATAGTGGTTCTTCATTCCATAGGCATGGCAAATTGTGCCCCTTGCAGGAGAAACACCCTTATGAGGATAAGATCCACCACATTTGTAACAAATTTGTTGGGCCATCTGCTCAGGCACGTACTGCATGGTTGAAGATGGCTGGGTAGCTCAAGAAAGTGTTGACTGCTTGCAGCTGGAGTGTCTCTGAAGCTCTTGTACAGTTACCATTTGAGGGGCATGACTGCCTTGTTCAATCAGTTGGGCATGTTGTTCAAACATTTCACTTGCTCAATCAGTGTCCAATACAGGTGAAACTCGGAAAATTAGAATATCATGCAAAAGTCCATTAATTTCAGTAATGCAAATTAAAAGGTGAAACTGATATATGAGACAGACGCATTACATGCAAAGCGAGATAAGTCAAGCCTTAATTTGTTATAATTGTGATGATCATGGCATACAGCTCATGAAAACCCCAAATCCACAATCTCAGAAAATTAGAATATTACATGGAACCAAGAAGACAAGGATTGTAGAATAGAACAATATCGGACCTCTGAAAAGTATACAGTGTACTGTGCTTGATTGGCCAGCAAACTCACCTGACCTGAACCCCATAGAGAATCTATGGGGCATTGCCAAGAGAAGGATGAGAGACATGAGACCAAACAATGCAGAATTGCTGAAGGCTGCTAATGAAGCATCCTGGTCTTCCATAACACCTCATCAGTGCCACAGGCTGATAGCATCCATGCCACGCCGCATTGAGGCAGTAATTGCTGCAAAAGGGGCCCAAACCAAGTACTGAATACATATGCATGCTTATACTTTATAAACCAGCCTAGCAGGGTGTCAGCATACCTCCATGATGCCCCATCCCCTCGTTGGACCAGAAGTAAGCAAAAGTATCTGGCGTGCGTGCCCCCACTCTCCTTCAAACTTCTCCATGCCAGTTCCATGCACATCCCTACTAACAGCCTTTTGTTCCCTAGGCAAGTTGCTTCCCCCTTGTACCATTAGGTGCCTAAAGCACCATTCAAAAGCTGGCCTGGATCAAGAAATGGATTAACCAAAAACACCACACCATTCTATATGTTAAACTTTTGACCCAAATCATTGTTGTTGTTGTTGTTTAGTGCATTTATATACTGCCCTATACAAAAGGTCCCTGGGCGGTTCACAGTATAAAAACCATGAAAACATTAACATAATTAAAACAATTTAAAATACAATAAAAACGCTACAAACTGGAACTTTGAAACAATAAAAGCCTGACTAAACAAGAATGTTTTTAGTTCCTTCTTAAAAACATTCAGAGAAGGGGAAACTCTAATTTTCATTAGGAAGCAAGTTCCAGAGTTTTATAAAGCTTTGCAAAACCATTGCATGCACCATCTTTTTAAATATTGTTTTGGTGTCTAGAAATAGTAACAGGCTTTGCCTCTTTTGTGGGTGGTGGGGGAGGCCTGCTCAACATCTGGAAGCAAACAGGCTAAAATCGAGATTTTAGACTGTTTGGATGGAGAGCTGATCTTGTGGTAGCAAGCATGACTAGTCCCCTTAGCTAAGCAGGGTCTTCCCTGGTTGCATATGAATGGGAGACTTGATGTGTGAGCACTGCAAGATATTCCCCTTAGGGGATGGAGACACTCTGGGAAGAGCAGAAGGTTTCAAGTTCCCTCCCTGGGTAATCCAATATAGGGCTGAGAGAGATTCCTGCCTGCAGCCTTGGAGAAACTGCTGCCAGTCTGTGAAGATAACACTGAGCTAGATAGACCAATGGTCTGACTCAGTATATGGCAGCTCCCTATGTTCCTATGTTCCTATGAGATTACACTGTCCAGGAAATGTTGAACAATTCTGAATAAACTGTGAATTACTGTAAATTCATTTTTCCAAATTCATTCATGTCACTGTGGGAAACGGGGTGTTACTAGACTAGATAGGTCTTAGGTCTGATCCTCTTCTTATGTTCTTATATTCTTACTTCCTTGCATTTTAGTAAGCTGCAATCCAAAGTGGGAACTGCTGCCTTCATGCAATAACTGCAGGATTTTCACACTGACTTGTGCACTGATTTTGTTTCTGCCCAGCAACACTCCCGTGAAGCATGGTGACAGTATGCAATGCTATTGCACTCCATATGTTTGTTAGCTGGTTTTAATACATTTCTATCATGTTCCATAGCAAAGTTTTCTAAACAGTTATAGTGAAATACAGAAATCAAACAAAATAAATAGTAACCTCAATCAGACTTTATATAAGATAAAAGCAAACAAGAATTAGAAGGCAAAACTCCCATTTAAAACCTGATCTGATTAAAAGCTCTTTGAAATCCAAGGGATTTCATCTGTTGCCTGAAGCCAGTAGAGAGTGTGCCAAATAAATCCCTTTGGACAAATTGTTCCACAACTGGGATGCCATGCCATTGCCACTGTGAAGGTTCTAGATCTTATGATTGTGGGGCACTTGCAGGAGAATCTCCTATTATTATTTCAATGCATAATGAATATATAGTAAGAGGCATATCATCAAGGCATGGATTATGGAAACAATGTATTGGTCATCAAGGAAAGGGTTTAACTGGACAAAGAGGCACCTATCAAAGTGGTGATAAATAATTAGCAAGGGGAGCTCAACTAGCCCTATCCAACTCCATGTCCCTCCAATGAGTATTGCTTGTGTCGATTTGTTAGCTGCCCCATAACAAATTGTTCTCTGGGTGGAGAATGGCTGAGTTCTCACAATCACAAGGATGCTGGTTAACAAGTTAATCAGGATTCGTGAGCCCCTCAAAACCGATTGTGAGAATGCAGAATTTCAGGGCAATCCTGGTCAAACTGCTTTGGTTAATCAGCATTTAAGCAGGATAACTGGTTAACCGTAATGATTTGATCAGGATTGCCCTGAAATTTTACATTGTCACAATCAGCTCTGTGGGGCTCACTGATCCTGATTAACTTGTTAACCAGCATCCTTGTGATTGTGAAAACGCAGCCTGTGAACCCCTTTGGGTCAGGGAACCTTATGATTGTTGTTGTTAGTGTAAACTGCTTTGAGAACCTTTTCATTGAAAAGCACTATATAAATAGTAGTCGCAGTAACAGCAGCTGGTATATAGAACTGCTATCTCATGAGACTCCAATAGCAAAACCAAGTCCAAAAATATCTCTAAGCTATGAAACCACCATCTCCAGGGTCAACTCCAGGTTTCAGGGGCCCTCCATGGGACCTTGCTTTTACCTGTGCCCAGAGAGAGTTTCTTCACCACTACCATACAAACACCATGGGCACAAAGGACAAAGGTAAATATCAGAAATCAGTAGTAAACTTCCTGAGGGCCCTGGGCCTTCACCAGCTGCCAAAGGATGCTGATCCTTGATGCCAGTCCCAACCTGTCCCTTCAAGGGGCAGTACAACCCCATCCTAAATAGGCCATTTCCTAGCTTCTTGATTTAACATAACTACTGCCATTATGTCTCTTCAGGGTGTGAGCACAGAGATGAATGTAAAAGGCATCCCTTAGTTTTGCTGTCTATAGTAGGGTTGGGGGATGAGGTATGCTGGGCTCTATATAATGCCTTTAAGATCTATTATGATCATTCCTGTTAAAAGAGAAGACACGGAGAAATGGTTGAATTTCGTTGCATGAGAAAAATAGCAGGCGTCTTATCTTGAAAACCTGTGTTAGGGATTCCTTTTTGGGGCAAGTCATGTTTAAGCAGTAGCTTTTATAGTTGAAAATCCTAGAAAATCTAAACGGGGAGAAAGGATTACAGTACTTAGCTGCACTCTGGCTAGAGGATGCAGCCTTGGGAGCCCTTCCAAATTGGCTGAAATCAAGATATTGTGTAAGCAGATAAGGACTCTGGGAGCAAAATGCTTAGGAAGAGAATGACAGATCTTATAACCAGTCTAAGAGCCCTTGGGGCAATGCAGAGGCCAAAGACCGTAGCCCTCTTCTGCTACAACACTCATTTCAAGAGAAAGATCAGGATTTTCGTATTGCTCAGATGGATGAGGATGGCTTTGCTTAAGTTTGGTTTTTTTAAAAAAACCCAAAGGGGAATTGATCATGTTTAGTCTAAATTCCCACACAAACTACCTTAGCCAATAATTAGATTTTGAACAGGTGTCAATAGTAGCCATAAGGGTACTAATTATCCACAGTATGGATAATTATGTAAGGACCTTATCCATATGTCTATGGGCAAGGTCTCTCCACACATTTTTAGGTTGATTTTTCACTATTGTGTCATGAATGGTTGTTTGAAAGTGTTATCGTAGCCTAGATCTGCAGCAGAATGCCGAGATGTACCACTTCAGGTTGCAGGTGGAGGATCATTTTTTTAAATAAAGGTTCCCTATGTGAAATATGTCCTTAAGACAGTGAGCCAGCATAGCAGAGAAGGGCTAGACTGGAACCTTTCTCCGTGGTGTGGCTTTCTATTTGTTGGGAGTTCTTTTTATATGAGGAGCATTTAGAAATGGTAGCCCCATGTACAGCCTGAAATGGTACCGTCATACTACCCTCTTCTACCAACTTAGGGACAAACTGGATGATGTATCTGTTACATAATGGTGACATGTGTGCTTGATTTTTCGAGCATAAATAGCAGCCATGCAGATCCCTGATCTAGATCAGAGTCATGGTGTGAAAAGATGGGGACTTTAACCCCTTGCCTCCATGGACCCAAGTTTCCTCTTCCTGTAGCTGCCATTTATCAAAGCAGGGCGGGGGGGGATCCCATTAATTCCAACAGTAGTTTTCCCCACAAGATAAACAGCAGTTGCAAGGAGGTGATATGGATCAGGGCAAAAGGGGCAGTGGGGTGCAAAAGGGGCATGGGGGCAGAAAGTTAATGGCCCCTCCCCCTAGCCATGTTCCCCATCTGGACCGGGGTCTCACATGGCTCCTATTCACATTTGGAAAATCAAGCATTCAGATGATAGACATATTATTTAATTTCCCCCTTGATGAGGTTATTCCCACCTCATTCTCCTGTCTGTGTAGACAATAAGGCAGTTCACACAATCATAACTAGTTTGGAAGCTGTTCACATTCCTGTTTTGTAGTGTGCAAGGGAAATAGCAAGGTAAGACGGGGAGGAAGTGATCATCTGGAAGAGAGGAAGTTGGGTCAGCCAGTGCTGTCTGACCCAGCTCTCGTACCCAGCACTTTACTGAGGTAGGAGGAATTGCTGTCCGACCCAGCGCTCTCACACACTATGACAAAGCAGGAGCGCACAGAGCTCTTGAACTAGGATAGCACACTTGTCATACCCTAATTATAATTGTGTTAACTGCCTTATAGTCTCCGATAATATACCATTACTTAACAACCATCACTGCAAATAAGCATGTGAATTGGCACATAGAAACATCTACTTTAAAATGACTGCTCAAACAGCATAACCAGATTACCAGGAAATTTCCAGTTTCCTATCCAACCATGTCATTTCATAGAGTTAACCACATGTTCTATGAATGCCTTTCTTATATAGACTTAGACATCAGTTGGCAAAGAAATACAGACTGTTGCAGCCCAGTCCTATGAAGAGGTATGCATGCCTAAGCACACTGAAATCAATATTCATCTTTAGCAAAACTAAATAAATGTTATTTGCATCAATCTAATAGGGTCCCCAAATCTAACACGACAGTCAGCATCATGGAGCAGGACAGAAGTGAAGATAGAGCTTGATTAAGGAATAGCAAGGTTGAATTGGGAAAGGCTAGCTAATGTTCTGTCTATGCAATAGGCTGTACCCTCATGGTGCCATCTAATTGCCTTCTCATTGCCTGGCCTCTTCATTCTTGCCTGCTTCACCTATCTCTTCACTGGCTGAGCTGCCGTGATGTCATAGTAGGGCTTTACAGAGAGATATGCCAGACTCTTGTTGTCATTGGTGCAGCTGTTCTGTTATCACAAAAGGTTTGGGACATCTTCGACCAAGTGCTGGGTGAACTTTAGTTGTTGAGTCCCTGAGCAACAGCATAAATATTCCTAGATGTCATGACATCCTTTGAATGGCACCCCTCCTGTATTCTACCAAAAGACAACCACAGGGCTTTGTGGTCTCCCAGACCACACCTTACTTTTGTTGGTGTAAATTGGTTGAATGGTTTTAGAGCCTTTGATGGACGGCCAAGATAGACAATGACTGCTGCTAATGATATATGAAACCTTATATGATACAAACACATTTTGTTTGGGGAAACAAAAGTGACTTTTGTGGGGCAATCATGGAAACTGCACAAAATTTGTAAGTATTTTGTCCAAATCCTATACAAAAGCTCCCCAATAGCTAATTTCTAATGTTCCAGTGCAATATTTGAGCTAACTCACAAAACATAGCTCAGGGAAATTCCCAAGCCTTGAGCGCAAAACTATTGTCAGTCCCTGAGCTTGTATGACCACACTTGGAGAAGCTACCTTATCTGGCTGAATGAACGTGTAGAGAGAGTCCTTTAATAGATTCTCTGTGTGCCCTTGCCACAGCTCATATGATGGAAGGGGGAAATGGGGACTATGGCTGGATTTTTACCAGTCATGAAGGCAGTGGGGAGGGCTTACAGAGAGTATATAAAGTGGGTCTGCTTATGCTTTAACTCAATTCCAGGGGTGTAGCTAGTTGAGTGGGGGCGGGACAAATGTGGGTCCTTGAGGGAAAGGGGGCCTCCATCTGGCTGATAGCTCACTTTTCTGTAGCAAAGATATGGGAGAAGGCGAAGAGAGCAGGGTCTCAGGCAGGGGAGCCTAGGGGCCCATCTTCATTTTTTTGTCCCATGGCCCACTATAACTTTGCTATACCCCTGTTCAATTCAGTAGGGTGTTTTTCAAGCTTTGACATACAAATCTGGGGATTGCTCATCTGCTTTGATTCCAATGAGCTTCCCTGGGCTGCATCCTGTGGGTTAATTCAGATACTGCACAACTTTTGAGAGCTTTTGCATCCACCCTTCTAGCATGGATGAACTAGCATGACAAAAAGTCTAAACATCAAAGTGGCAGGTGAAAACATACCAAGATATTGGAGATGCTTTTCAACATTAACATAAAAGCCTTTTTCAACTTAGTCATACTTAAATTCAAGTGGATTGAATGAAGCATTACTATAGGATTATCCTTGCTTCTTAACATTCATTGTCCGTGGGGGTGGGGGGGTGTCTATGTGTGGGGTACAGGGTTCCAAGTAGGATATCTAGGATATTCTGTCTTTGATAGGGGAGTCATATATCACCATTTTCTCCATCTTGTCCAATTTCACTCTTGTTAAGATGAATTCTGCCCTGCCTGCAAACACATCTGTGACTGAACTGTGTGCCTCTGTCATCTGATGACCCATCCTGTGTAAAGGTAACCTGCAGTGAGAAAAGTCTTCCTTTTTGCCAATTATTATGTTTGCCTTTCTTGGGCAAAGCCAGTAAGAGCTCTAACGCCTGACAGATTGTGAGGAGCTTTCCTGCCACTTCCTAGTACAGCTTGCTTGTGTTTGAATTGTAGAGCCGGTGCCTCCACTTTCTGCCTGGAAGCTTTGCGAGGAAGATGGTGTTGTTGACCTATCTAATGCTGTCAAATGGTCCCTCTTAGTCTGTTTACAGTCTTCCTGCCAAACTGGGATTGGGATCATGACCCTTTGCCCCACCTCATATGTCTAAGCCATAGCTTGTCAATCACACCATCTTTCTGCTTTTCCTGTGCTTTAGCAAGGTTATTTTGTGCTGAGGCCATAAACTCTTTTGCTCTCTTGTGGAAGTCCAGCACTTATTGTGCTCCTGACTGCTTTGATGTTCACAGATTGACTTTCCACTTGTCCCTTGCAAAGCCTAGCAGCTTGCAGGTTCGTGGGCAACCAAGGTATTTTGAATGCTTCCAGGAAGGCTTAGTACGCAAATTGCAGTGGCTAGAGAAACTTGCCTCCTCTGGCTTGGTATTGGTTTGCATGATGGGTGTTCTATTCTATCCAGGACCTTTTATGTTTTGTTGTTTAGAAGTTTGTCCCAGTAGGGATCCTGTAAAGAGTGTGGGGGTGGAGTCAGAAAGGAAAAGGGAGGGATAGGAGAAGTAGAAAATGGAGTTCTTTCTGAATAAACTCATAATTAAATCTATATAAGATTACATTGTGTTTGTGAGGGAAGCAGCTATAAAACAATGAGGTGCATGGATCCCTCCTGAGAAATTTTGCTACTGTTATGAAAACTTTTTGTGCATCCCTTAAAATTAATTGGATCAGCAGGAACATCATCTTGACACTTTAGGTGAAACTTGAGGGCCATGTGGGGATCTGAGGAACCACCCTGATAAATATTACTAGTCTTATTGAAACTCTACCTGCTTCCATTAACATTTCTTGGCTGTTTCGCCCAATGAAGATTTCCAAATTCACCTCTAAATTTCCAACAAAATGTGTTGACAGCTGTTCACAAAATGGATTTGATAATTCTTTACAGACTTATCAGCAAACTGGTGATATTGGTTGATGATTCACAGTGGGGTTTTTTCCTGATCTCCTGATAGTTTCTACTAGCTCTGCCCGTTGGATAGTCTCTCTGAGACTCCTTAACAAGGAATGACAGTAGTCACACCAATCTATTTGTTTATCCATCAAACTACTGCTTTATCTGTCACAGAGGTCATTCACACAATCAAAAACTGTGTTCTACCTGGGTTTGGGAGCTGTGTGTGCTCCCAATTTTTGGTTGTGTGGAATCAAGAAAAGAGGAAAACCTGAGTAGAAGTGATTGTGTGGAAGCAAGCTAGGAGGAAAAGCTACCCAGGTTTTCCTCTTTCTTTGCTTCCACACAATTGAAAACTGGGAGTGCACACACCTCCCAATTCCAGGTAAAACACAGCTTTTACTTGTGTGAATGGCCTCAAACACTATCATACACTAAATAAAACTGATTTTCTTACATATTGCATTTTCTTGCATTTTCCTATTGCATATTGAATATTGCAGTTGGGAATAACATTTGTCAAAAAGTAATACATACAAAATGTAGCAGATTAGATAGAAGGACTTCAGGCCTACAACTCACTATTGGCAAGGCTGGTAAATGCAGAAGGTTCAAGAGGCTGTTTAGTGCCAAGTGTATATATTGCCTCATTGTCCCTTGTGCATGGCTACAATTACAGACATGGCTCCAGAAGATTCCAAGTTCCTTCCCTGACATCTCCAGATAGAGCTAAGAGAGATTCCTGCCTGTAACTTTAGAGAAGCTCTGCCAGGCTGCTAGATGGATGGATGGCCTGACTCAGTATAAGGTATGTTCCTAATTAAAAAGAAATTCCACCATTATATTCCTCCTACCCAGTGTAAAATTGATGGCTGAAAACCTGCCTAAGGCTGTACTTGCACTGCAGGAAGACATGTCTGTGCTGCGGAAGGCTTGCCAACTACCAGGGATGCACCAAGATAATTTGGGGGCCCAGACTGCCCGGACCTCCCAGACGCAAGGCCCCCCACGCACACACGAACCCCCCCATTCGAGACCCCCTGAAACCTCCTTTGGGGGGCCCACCCCACCAACCTCCGCGTTTTTAAAAGAAACTTCTTACCGCAGCCGAGGGGTGACTGCAGGAGGGAGCAGAACAGTCCTTCCCCCTTCTCTCCCATCCCCTGGCGCCAGAGAGACCAGAGGGATACCATTTGGAGGGCCCAGATGGTCCGGACGTTGGAGGGCTGGACTGGGTCCCCAAGGTCCAGGGGTCAGTGCACATCTGCCAACTACTGCAACACACAAATTTCACCGACCTCATCTTAGAGCAGAGGTGCCCTGCACCAACTGAAAATATATCCCTGTGGGTTGCATGATCCTTAGGAACGTACTTTCACGTTTCACAGGACATTTCTGGGGAAAGGGGAGGTGGCAAAATTTGTCCCCTCAGCAACTTCCATAGCTGATTTAGTAGAAGAAGCCTCCTGCTGCACATATACATTTAACATAGTGTGTGTGCAGCCTTGCTCAGAATGTCAGCCAATGCCTAGTCAAAATCTCAATATAATTTTTTAACTGGGAAGACTTTAAAAAAAATTAAATACCAGATAGTGAAGCTTTATTACAGCCTATGACTTGTACAAAAACATGAGGGAAGAAACATAATGTCACACCCATGCAACAATATAGCAACAATATAGTTTTATGAATATACAGTGACATAGTAAATTATTCCACTACATCTTGCAGGAATGAAGGAAAAATTTGGAACATTAATTATTAAATACCATTAATAATTAATGTTCCAAATTTTTCCTTCCTTCCTTCCTTCCATCCAGTATTCAACATTCTCTGTCGTTATCACATCCTTAAAAGCTCAACATTTCATCACTCTCTAGTACAGTGTGAACCAAGGCCTTGTTTCGTAAATAGCCAAAGAGATGTTTGTAAATTATACTTCTTCAGGCAGGTGAAATCACACATGATTGAATACTTCTTCAAAGAAAGAAAGAAATCCTCCACATAGAAAATGGGGGTGTCATTCTTAAAGTTCAGCTAGAACTTTTCTCCCTGACAGTGTGTATGTGTGTTAGTTTATTGGAACATTCAGTCATGTGAACCACCATTGCCTTACAAAGTGGGACAGTCCAGAAATAGGCTTACCTTCTTCAGCTTCAAGAAAGGCCCATGAAACAGAACCAGGGCAGGAATATGAAGTGGAGGGGGTAGGAATATGCTGATTAAGTCAGGGGCTAGACAGAGGAAGTCCAACTTAGCTCTCAGCAATTTTCATTGCTGTCTATGAGGCAAATTAAATGGGTTCCAATCTGGACTGAGCTGAGAAGGGCAAAAACTCCCCTCACCAGACACTGAGTTCACCAGGCACTGGCACTGCTCTGCTTTACTGAAGTCCCTAATGTGCTTGTATAATTTGTTAAGTATTAATTAATCTGCACCATTCAATTTGGGAGGGGGGGAAGTAAAGCACTGAGCATGTCTTGCCCCTTTGCAATGAGGGTAGGACTGCAGCAATGTGCAGAGGTACTCCTAGGTATTTTTGGAGCCCGGACCTAAAGGCCTTTGGAGGCCCTGCCCTAACCTGCAAATTAAGCATCATCATGCTCAACGAGGTGACCACACCACCCGGGACAGACTAAAGAGGATTTGAGGGCCCTCTGGGGATGTGGAGTCCCTGGACTTCAGCCCTGAAGACCTGGGGTCAGAGGGCCTCTGGCAATGTGTAACACATTCTCTACTGAAAGGAGTTTTGAAAGCCATTTTTCCCCATCCCCAGTCACTGCACTATGCAGACTTCCCCTTCATCTACACTCTACTGATCCTGTTGAGCTTTGGTAGTGGCAAAATTAATGCTTTTCTTTAAAAGGTACAATCCTCCATGGTCTAATTTTGCCTCTACACAATTTAAAGGTTTAATGAACAGATGAACTGATGTTATTCATTCCTTTATTCCTTTGTGGCCATGTTTCCCTCCCCTGCCAATATAGAGAAATAAAACCTTTCCTAATCTTACAAAATAAATAAATAGCCAGGGGTGAATGGCTCCTCTTCAGCCATGGAAATAATCCTTTGCACTTCTTACATGCTCCTGAGCAATGTTTAACAGAAAAGTGTTCTTTCCTATCAATAGGTTAGAACATTTTAGTGTAATTTGAGATTTCTCTTTCTAAACTGTTATTACATTGCTTGTTTTCAGTAGTTTCTGATTTTTCATATGTGATGTTCTCAACATATTTTAAGAATATTTTAGGAGATTGTTTTGTTACAGGTAACCTTACTAAGATAAGTTGTTGCCTTAGTGCTTTAATCTTATAATTATGTAGACTTATTTCACATCTGGAAGTTTTACTGTGCCATATTTGAAAGGCATTCTCCATCTAAAGAGAAGAAAGGGATCTTATTCAGTATGGAATAAGACTGACATGCTAACATTTGGATAAATGAATTTTGTTGTTAATTTTAGAAAGTGTACGTTCCAAGGCAATTTAGGGTTTCTGTGTTTGTTGATATTGCTTTTTTAATGTGACAACTCTGACACACATTTCCACAACAGATGGATTAATGTCATTTTTAAAAATTACTTCACCTAGACAGGTGTTTCCTGTATATGTTTGACATAAAATTAAACATAGCACCAGATGTTCCGTTTGCAGCAAAGCCAGTTAATTTTATTAGAACATTTAATCACCGATCAACAGTCTAATCGAATTGCAGTCTATGTGAAGTGGATATTTAACAGAACTTCCTAATGAATAAGTGAAAAAGACTATATATGGAGCGCTGCAGCGTTTCTTACACGAATCTCATCATATTCCATGCTGCAGTTTGTGAATTCAGATCAGGAGTCTGAATGTGTGTTTACTTCAAAGAAATTTCACAGAGCGTAGGAAGTTTCAACCAAGGATATTAAAAGTTTTCAAATATTCCAGATGCTCATCCATGTGCTCTAAAGTGGTCTGGGCTAAAGCTGTGCAGGAGAATGTTAGGGATCACACACTGCCTGCATTTTAGAAAGATTGCTGTGTTTTGGTGCTTAGTATCATCCCGCCGGTCTGGAGCTGTTGATGTTCACAGCTGATTGCTCTGCTTATATTACCTTCAGCTAGAGACAGCTGCAGAAAGTTCTGCTATGCCGGACTTAAACATCATTACATGCCTGGTTATTCTTCTTCCTCTAAGATTAGCTATAGATTTCCCATTAATTATTACATCAGGTTTATTCATCATTAATAAAATGGATTTTGGTTTGCTGTCATGGATTCCTTCAGCTTAATGAAAACAAATGAAGAAAAATTTGCCCCATCTTTGTTATACCTTTATCACAGTTCTCCATTGTGCCCGTATGGTCATCCCGGGGCTTCAGCAACCATATTCATGATTTTCTGCTTTGAAATATTAGTGTATCTATGTGCTCTAATAAAAACTTAAAGCCTTTCTGTGATTGATGTTTTTTGTTGGCCTGTCACCCCTTTGTATGGAAGTTTGTTTTAATGAGTTTCTTTAATGAATATTTTATATTGATACTTGGATGAATGGCATATGGTAAATGCAAGGTAAATTACAGCTCTTTAAATAAATATTTTTCATAAATTATTTATTTTGTGATGCCTGTATTGTTTAGACGTCATGTCAGATGAAGGCTGGAAACTATTTACTCTAACACTTATTTGGAAGTTGGAAAAAGTAAAAGACTTTTAATTATTAACAAGCTTCCAATATTCCCATGTAATTTTGGGGAAATTACCATAAATTGTATGAGATTACAGTTTTGCAAGAACAAATGTTGCTGCATAGTGCAAAAGAGAACAATCTTTAGTTTTCCTATTACAAGAATGGGAGTTTATTAAAACCAAAGCAATTGTATGGATTATTTAAAATACTACACTGCATATTTTGGAAAACATTGAACAGCATCCAGACTAGTGCTGCCCACCTGTTAGAATCTTTCACACATGCAACAACTTTTGTTGACTCCCTCTTCCCACTGCTGCCCACCCCAATGTATATCCCTGAAATTCTCCCAGCCCACGGGGACATATTTTTGGGGTTTATCAGGGGCCGCAGAAAGAAAGGGTGATTGACAAAAATCAGTGCACATGTGAAATATTCTAACGTGAGGGCCACATTAGTCTGGGTACTACCTACTGATTTTTGTGGGGTTAACACCCTGTCCTAGACAGTGAATAGCTGGATTTAAACTGATGATGTCCTATTGTATAAATTGGTACAAACTCAATATTCAGTTGATTCACACATCGATATAAGGGCTTATTGCTCAGTGACTCGCAGTTGAATGTGTGATTACCACCATTAAAAAGTATCATCCTTGAGATGAGCCAAGGTGATATTAAAACGTTTTGAGAAAAATGGTGAATTTGCATATGGGTCATAATCAATGCCATAAGTACTCAAATCCTGTTTCATCAAATCTCTATCATTGTGAGGTAGTCCTTTGCTGGCCAAGTGTTTTTGCTAGCCTGCCCTCTGCTCATCAGACCTGAAGTAGAGGTGTTTATCCATAGGATGACTGAAGGGGAGGAAAATGTGTGATGGCATTAAAAATCTACAGTTGCATTAAAGTGACCACCACCTAAGGCCATTTGAGCATGCAACCAGGTATTTCACCTAGGTAATTTTGGAGCCTGGACCTAAAGGCCTTTGGAAGCCCACCCCTCCCCTGCAAATTAAGCATCATCATGCTAAGCTGGGTGACCCAGGACAGTCTAAAGAGGATTTCAGGGCCCCAGGGGCTGTGGGAGCCCTAGACTTTGGCCCCGAATTCTAGGGGTAAGAGCGCCTCTGCATGCAGCTAAGGCCATTTGAGTCCACACACTCAACAGCTGTTTCAGCTACCCCAAAACTACTTCCAGGTTTCAGGAGTCTACAGTAAGGAGAAATAGCAAGGGGGATCCACTGGAAATGATGGGAATGGGGTGCAGCTCCTCTGACACACCACATGGTTATTACAGAGCCTCCCCTGCCTGTACAAGGAGCAGCAACAGACTGGTAAGTGCCCCACAAACGGCAGGTCCACATCCCACTGTGCAGTATCTAAGCCAGTGAATATAACCATAACTTGGGGAAAGTTTATATCCAGAATGAATTAGAACAGTTGCGAAGATTCTACTTAGAACATGCAGAAGTTTCCAAGTTCCCTCTCTGGCATCTCCATGATAAGGCTGAGAGAGATTCCTGCTTGCAACCTTGGAGAAGCCACTGCCAGCCTAGAGTAAACAATACTGAGCTAGATAGACCAATGGTCTGACTCGGTGTATGGCAGTTTCCTATGTTCCTAATTCAAACACAGGACCAATTCATATTACCTTTTTAAGGTAGAAGGGTGATGATGACAACAGTATTCATCTGACCAGATGCTCTTGTAGAAGACTTCTCAGTTTAGGTATATGCAGAACTCCATAGGGAAAAATTCAAAACTTCTGATTTCCCTCAGAATTCCTTAGATGTTTTGACTGAGGAGAAATCCCAAATCAGCTTCGCATTTCACTTTAGGCAAAACTTCAGTCACAAGTACCCTTAAGACACACCTGTTTTCTCAGGCTTTTAGTTAATTGTAATTGATTTTATATCATAATTGTTTTAATCATTTTATCCTATTTTTATATTGTATTTTAACTTATGTACACCACCCAGGGATGCACATGTCAAGCAGTATAGAAATATGATAGATAGATAGATAGATAGATAGATAGATAGATAGATAGATAGATAGATAGATAGATAGATGATAAAGCAAACCTTTGAAGTGGGGAAGCTGCCCTGTGTCTCTGTAAAAATGTAAGAGGACAATGTTCTCATTCAATAGATTTAATTGATGCTTGGAGGTTTTCTTCCCAACTACAAATTGAAATGTAAATTATTTTCAATTCAATTCACTGAGACTTTATTAGCATGCTGGAATTACAAGAAAAAGACAGAGGATCCCCCTCCCCCCCCCCCCCGCCACTAATTGTAGAATATTAATTCTAGAGTGTGACCTGCCACATTGGGAACATAGTACTTCAGCAATGATGCTGAGTAGCAGGAATGATCCATGGACAAGTGTGAGGTGGGGTGTGGTGGTATGGAGGACTTTGTGATATATTGCTTGTGGGAGCATGTGAGAAGTCACCTGCTCTTGTTCCTGCCTTAGAGGAACTGGTGGTACTCAGTTGCTAAATGTTGCTAAACTACAATGCCCATCATCTCCAGCTATAATTTATTGTGGCTGGGGCTGATGGGAATGGTAGTGCAGCAACATCTGGAACCCCTGCTCTAAGGCATACCTGGGCATGTCTATTTCCAATAAGGGAGGAGCTGGGGAGCAGAAGGTCACTGTGAAATCCTACTTGATGGAGTCAGCAGAGCCATTCAGGCAACTTCTTCTTCCATCAGGGCAATGTGTGCAAGGATGGGCCTCAGAAAAATTCAGTGTTCAGTGAAGGGCATTGGGGAAGATTGTCATCTGCAATGATCCTCTGCAACACCTTTGCATTGATCCTTATGGTCAGGAACCTGACAGTGGGCTATAGCTCAGAGGAGCATGTTATTTGTATGCAGAAGTTTCAGATTAAATTTGAGACAACTCCAGCTAAGGCTGGAAAGACCCATGTCTGAAACCCTGGGAATCTGCTGCCAGTCTGTATAGATGCAACTGAACTAGATGGACCAATGGTCTGGCTATAGGATATGACAGCTTCATATGTCCCTCATATCGACCTGTGAGATATTCCCAAGAGATTCCCTTGACTCAGTGAAAACAATGGCAGGTAGTATTAGCAACAGCATTCTATGCTAAATGGCTAGGTATCCAGGTAATATAAGAGACTTTAGAGTCCATAGGCACCAGAAGGATTGAGCTAAGGGAATCCCTGTAGCTGAAGATGAAAGGTTTTCATACCACAGGAAAGCTTGATGTATTTGTTAAGCACTTTTGTTATGGAGCAGGGATTTCAGCTGGCACAGCTACAACCTGAGTTCAGTTTAGTTCACTCCTACCTCCTCTGTGGGTAGAAAAGAATCTGATCTGGAATAATTGATTGATTGATTGTTAAATTTACATACCGCCTTTCATTAAAACAATCCCAAGGCGGTTCACACAAAAATTAAAACAAGACTATAAAAAATACACAATTAAAATATAAGCTAAAATATAAAAACACAGATCTGACTAAAAAGATTTAAAATACAAGCATAAAATAACCATACAAAATACAAAGAAGAGGCAGTAAAGACAATCATATAAAAGACAAGATTTCAAATGCTTTCTAAAAAAAACAAACTGTGATGGAGACTGAGGAGTGAATAGCCACTGGGAAAACATCCAGAGTCTGGGGGCAGCAACAGAGAAGGCCCTGTCCTGAGTGCACGACAGCCGAGCCTTCCTCATTTTCAGCACCCAGAGCAGAGCCCCCTCAGATTACCTTGTCAAGTAGGCAGCAACCCTTGGGAGCAGGCAGTCCCTCAGGTATCCTGGGCCCAAACCGTTAAGGGCTTTAAAGGTCAAAACCAGCACCTTGAATAGGACCCAGAAACAAACTGGTAACCAGTGCAGCTCTCTCAAAATGGGTTTGATGTAGTCCCAGTGGGCAGCTCCAGATAGAATCCTAACTTCCATTCTTAAGTGCACTCAGGAGAGTTCCCCTACAATGCAGATGCTCATTTGAAGCCACAGGAAATCAGGATGTGCACAAAGCACTTCGTGCACACCTGGGGCGGCGGTGAGCGGGCACTTTAAATAGAGGGAAGCAGATCTTACTTGCCCCTCCATCACTCTTCCGCTGCCACCACCACCACCACCACCACCACCACCCCTGCACGGCACTGTCCATAACAAACAGCCCCACAGTCCATTCTTACAACTATGCCATGCGGGGGCTTCTTGTTTGGGGAACAGGAAGTGTTGCTTCCTGTTTGAGGAACAGAAAGTGTTGCTTCCTGTTTGGGGAACAGGAAGTGTTGCTGAGCACTCAAGATGGCGTCCGGGCACACGCAGATGCCATTTACATGATAACAATGCCTGAAGGATACTGGGAACAGGGACGGCATAGCTTGTAAGAAGAAAGACAGTGGGGCTCTTTGTTATGGACAATGCTGCACTGGGATGGGGCAGCAGCGGAGGGGCAGGTAAGACTTTAATATTTCCTCTACAATAAGACTTCCACTGAAAGCAATAAAATAAGGTCACTCAGATACCCCAATCCTCTGGGGTGGGTGGGTGGGTGGGGCTGGTGGGAAGGCAGGAACCTATCTGCATTATCCCAACACGATCCAAGCCTGCAGAGGGTTCCACCATTTGCATGCCCACATGAGCAGCATGGTGGTGACCAGTGCATTGAGTGGGAGGTGTGTGGGGGGGAGGCAGATGGGCCATGCCACCAGATATCCCATAATGCACGGTGCAAGCAGTGCAGTATACTGGGATACTCTCAGCTGTCAGAACACTCCTTCCCCCGGCCTCTATGGTAGGTATGGCGGCTAGCAGCCTGCTTGCTCACACTCGCCAGTGAGGTAGGAGGCACGCGGCCATTTTCCTACCTCACTTTTAGCCCAGGTTTCAAGTCCAGGCTACCCAGCAGAGGAGCGCTGGGATTGGGAGCAATCCCAGCTGTTCTCACAACCAGCCCTACCAGGGCTAGAGCTGGCCTACCTGGGTATGGCGGATTGTGAGAATAAATACCTGCCTGGTTGTGCTACAGAACTGATTTTGCCACAAATGTTCCTCACTGTGCCTATCCTCCCATTGTTGCTGATCTCATTATCTCATTATTATTATTATTATTTTACATATTTTATAGCGCCCAAAACTTACATCTCTGGGCGGTTTCTTACATCTCTGGGTGGCTTTCCCTTTACAGCCTCCATTATTGGTGCCACCAAATATACTGCCTCCCGTGAATTCTGAGGTGACCACCTGCTTTTTAACTCTGAATCCCTGCTGGTCATGCCACCCCATGCTGGCCATTTCCATCTTTTGACCATTCTAGCAATTTTCTGGTTTTGCCTTCATTATTGGTCCTTGTGTTTAAATAACACTGCATGACCCTGACAAGTATAAAGGAGGAGTGTTTAACTGAATACATATATTTGAGGGGGAGCTACACACTCTAACTAGTCATGGCTGGACAGCCCAGATGCTATGCTAACATTCATGAGAGAATACCTTTGCTTTGCCAAGTGTACTTCCACATGCTAAAAAGATTCTCTAATCCCTTCAACAGTTTACTCAACAGCCATTCGGTTTTGCATTTTCTAAGAAACTGAGGATACATATTTGAGTGTGTCTTAGTTTCTGGGTTTACAGGCATGCAGATATACAACAATAATGGGTACATATAGGACATCTTGTATGTCTTGAATATGCTTTCAACCAAAATATTCATTTGTCCAATCATGGTGAATGCACAAGTCTATTTTGTGCCTAGTTTAAAAAAGAAGAAGGTCTGGCTTTAAAAGATAAAGCAAGGCAGAGAGCAAATTTTATTTTTTAAAGTACAACTATTATATACTTAAAGGGCAAGTATTTGCTAACAATAATGAGCAGGAAATTGAAGGTTCCCCTTTTAACAGTAATTTTTGGATACACTTACAATAATGCTCTGCATTTCTATGCTGGCAAGAGAATGACTTGCTACTGACAACAGCTGGGATTTATTCTATGCCTTAAATTCAAATGCGCATTTCTAACCCGGGTGTCTGAAAGTTAACTTTATCTTTCTTCATCTGCATTTACCCAGCAATGACAGGAAATGTTTTTTTTAAATGATGCTCTTGTTATACCAAAGACTATCCTAACATGGCCACATTTTACTATTCCCTGACAAAACTTAGATTTACTATTTTTCCCCCTTTGCTGGGGAAGGTGAAGATGTGTAATATTTTTTGGCAAATGCTTTTCTCTCTCTAACCATGTTGCCTTGTGCCAATCCCTATTATTACAGTTACTAATCATTCAAGAGCTTCATCATCTAAGCCACAGCTTTGCACTATCAGAGCCAAAAGATCTGTGACAATTAAATAATTGCACGCCATAGTCTTGAATTATGCACTTTGGTTTCAGCTTTCTTCTTAATAAAACTCCTTTTAAAAAAAATGCTTTGGGGTCCATCCGCTGACTTTGACGCCCCTGGACAGTATTTTAAGAACTCATTTGTTTGAGGGGGTTTTAATCTGAAGACACTGAAAAGTTATACCCGCTGTGATGTCGTCAATCACGCTAGGAGAAAAAATAGTGGCATGATTTGTTATCTGTTATTTCCCTTGCTGTGGTGACTGTCTCGCAGTGCCAGGTCTGTCCTTAAGGCCATCACTTATAGGACCCACTGTCTGTCAAAACCGCAGCCAACTTTAAGGACTGTCTTTGTTGGAGCAGACAAATGAGTATGACCTTTAACAATAAAATAGGCACCCACTGAGAGAGATGAAACAGCAACTGAAATTAAGAACACCATACGGCCATTTCAAACACTTTGGAAAAGTTAAGAGTTGAACTATAACTTAATTATAAGAGTAAATGTGGGCAGATGCTGTCAATAATGAAACAGACATGGCCAGAATCATCGATCTGCCATGAGGACTAAAAACTTTAGTTCATCCAGGAACCATCCTCCAATTCATTAATTATGAATGGCATTGATGGGGTTCATAAAGAATTGCGGAAGGGATTAAATCATAGCAGTTCAGGTTTATCAGGGGATTGAAAGCTGGCTGCAAACGTGTATGGATCATTTATGAATATTCAAGAAGAGCAATGCAAAAGAGAGAGAGAGATAAGAATGCACTAAACCTTTGATTTGCACTAATAGCTACTTCAAAAGATCTTCAGTAAAGGACCTCTGCCTGGGTAGTTATTGGATGTGGAACGGTCATTGATATTTTGTAGCGTTTCAAAGCACAGCCAGAGAATTCCGGGCAATGTATTGTAAAGACGGCAGCACAGTTTGTGGTTTTCAAAGGCTCTTGCAATCCAGCCTGGCAAGTGGTCAGTCGAGACTCTGTGTTACAGAAGGTAAAACACAAATCAATCTTATTGAGCACTTTTCAGGTAATATAATATTCTGCCTGTGGCAATAATGAAATTAGCCTATAGATTTTGTTTAAATATTGCAGAGCCATTTGAATATTTAATGAAATATAGGACTCTGTAGATATGCAGATTTTTGCGGTCTATATAAAAATATAGCATTGATTTAAAAAAAAAATAGGTCATGAACAATTATCAGGCTAGCATTTTGGGGAAATTCATTTGCTTTTGGTATTGTGCAGAATGTATTCTACGAGACTAAATACTGAGGAACTGGAACATTATATGTGCATGGCGCTCTGCACGTACT
The DNA here is from genome assembly GCF_027244095.1 of Hemicordylus capensis. Lineage (NCBI taxonomy): Eukaryota > Metazoa > Chordata > Lepidosauria > Squamata > Cordylidae > Hemicordylus > Hemicordylus capensis. Next base: position 272,328,927 of record NC_069660.1, read on the forward strand.
GGTACTGCTCCATGCTCTTTGGTGAAAGACTTGGGTAGTGTTGGGAAAACCATTAATCCACCTTCATCTGCAGAATCTGAGTTATACTGAAACATTATGGCCAGTTTGATATCAGTGTTTCCCTCTATGAACAGAGACACAGTTGACATATATTACAGAGCATTTCTGTATATACAGAAGTCCCCATGTGGAGAAGCCTTTGAACCATTTCCATTGAGTCAAATTTAATGTGAGGAACAAGTACAGAAAGGGGTGTCTCTACAATTGAACAAGGGGGACAAATGTCCCTGGGCCGTTGAGGGAGGGGCCCCCACCAGCTGGTGACAGCTTGTTCTTTGCTCTTTCCCTCATGCCTCTCTGAAGAAGATGGGGGCTGGGACAAAAAGTAAGTCTTCACTTTTTGTCCCAGTGCCCACTCCGGCATTGCTATGCCCCTGAAAAGCTTTATAATAATAGCAATAGCAATAGCACTTACATTTATATACCGCTCTATAGCCGGAGCTCTCTAAGCGGTTTACAATGATTTTAGCATATTGCCCCCAACATTCTGGGTACTCATTTTACCGACCTCGGAAGGATGGAAGGCTGAGTCAACCTTGAGCCCCTGGGCAGGATCGAACTTGTAACCTTCTGGTTACAGGGGTGGCAGTTTTACCACTGCGCCACCATAATAAACATGGCCTTTGCATAGTGCTCTTCGAGCTTTCAAAGGATGTCACATGAATTATTTGTCTACAATCCTTACAACTATCTGTAAGGTGTAGAAATGAAGGATGTGCAAATTGATTCAGATTTGAATTTATTTGACTCGAATCTGGGTGATTCAAGTGATTCAAATTTGAATTGAATCATCTCTTAAAAGGGCAATTCAATTCAGATTTGAATTGAATTTTCAAAATTTGATTCAGATTCAATTCAATAACTGTTTGGCACCTTTTAAAAACCATTCAGCCACCCTGATTGGTTCAAAAGGGTACCAAAACAGGGTTGAATTGATTCAAATTAAGATCAAATTTTCAGATCAGTTTCAAATTTGATTTGAATTCAAAACAAATTTTTGGAATTCTTTTCAAATTCAAAACGAATAATTTTTGTTTTGTTTTGTGCACATCTCTAGTAAGAACTATTATCCCTATATCTTAGTTAAGGCTGAATGGTTTGCCTAATGTGTCTCTATAATTCATTAAACAAGGGAGGCCAAATGTCCCATGTCCCTGAAGGAGAGGGGACTTGCTATTTGAGCAACAGCTTTCTCTCCACCTTCCGCTTCTCTGAAGAAGAAGGCATGGAGGTAGAGGGGCAAGGACCCATCTTCACTTTTCGTCCAAGGGCCCACTCCAACTTTGTTGCTATGCCCCTAAGTACAGGTCCAGGTGGAGATACAGGTAGATATGTGGCTTGGGTTTCTTGCTTGAGTCATTTTTTTTTCTTTAAAGCACATCAGCCATGCTTCTGGGCTCTGTAATACTTGGTGACTCATAGGCTGACCTATGCCTTGTGGCATGAGTTGGCTAGATCTTTAGATCCCTTCTGACTCTAATGGCACAGGAGTTGACCTTTAAAGACACTGAGGACCCAACACCTGTGCTGCACAACATTCATCCATACCAAGTATGACTATCAAAGTTCCATTGACTTAAATGAAAGCTATACAGAAACCAAAGCTATACAGAAAGCTATTCCCTCCCTGTAAAAAATACCTGGAGTGAGCTAGACCTTGTCAATACAGGTATTAGAATGTTAGAACCCAGTATGCATCATTGTGATCCAATACTTTATGTTCCCAACATTTGAAATACATATTTAGAGTGCTGTACTTAGAAATCTCTCAAGCAAGTATATTTTATAATATCTTCTAGTTAACAATGTCTTTATGAGCAACTAACTCCTTCTCAGCATATTTAATTTGGCTCACTAGTTTGCAGAACAAGCTGAGGAGGCATCAAAACATTTGAGAAGTCAGCAATCATGTTGTGCTATGCCTTGAAGGCTGAGATGTATAAGGTCCTAATATAGAGTGATTTCTGGCTACCCATGAAAGTAAAACATCCTATGCTTTTTGCTGCCCCTGATGTAGAGAGTGAGATAATTTACTAGCAGTAGAAAATGAGAGCTTATGCTTCCTGAAGATTCGGTATCATATTTTACTAGACTGTAGAGACAGGTAATGCTCCAGGTATGGTGGCCTGGCATGTAATAATGTCAATACATGAGACACATGGCACAAGCACTTCTAGTTTGGCTATCTCTGAAACGCAGAATAAGTTTGGGCCAGTTTGGACAAAACCTTCCCAGCCCGTGTGATTAAAAGGACACAGAGAAGTAAATCACACAATCAGAAACTGTGGGAGCTGTGTTTGCTCCCAGTTTTCAGTTGTGTGGAAGCAAGGTAAGAGGAAAACCTGGGTAGAAGTGACTGAGGCTATTCTCACGACCGCTGGAAAATGGGCTAAGGGAACACAGCCCGCTTTCCAGCAGTCATGTGCTACAACGGGAGCAGCATGGCTCCCGGCAGCAAACCGCTCTAAGTATCCGTCCCCCGTCAAATGATATTAGTGAAGCAAGCACTCTGCTAATCCCATTACCCTGATCACGAGTCGCCGCAGAGCGTCTCCGCACCATGACAAGGAGACCTCCGACCAACAAGCCTCCCAGCCTCGGGGTCTCCCCATCCTGTGACTTCTGGGGGGCAGGTGGCCCCCAATCCCCGCTGCCCCTACCAGCTCTGTGACAGATCCAGTAATTGTGTGGGTGGCTGATCCAGCTGCCCAGGGCAGGCTCTGTGCTCATATGCAGGGAGAGCAGGTCAAGCTCGCTCTCCCTGCAGAAGCCATGCAGGCTTTCCACACTACTCATGTGGAGATCCTCATTATGTGGAAACAAGGTAGGAGGAAAACCTGGGTAGCTTTTCCTCTTACCTTGCTTCCACACAACCACAAATTGGGAGCACACACAGCTCCCAACCCCGGGCAGAACAGTTTTTGATTGTGTGAATGACCTCTGTGTCAAGTATGCACCTGTCATGACATCTTTCACAACATCCTGAAGCCTTCCCACAAATGTCTTTTTATTATGTGAGAGTCATCTGCACAGCTGCTTTACATATCCTTCAAATATGTAGAGGTGTCATTCAGATCAACAGCACACACACACACCCCAACTCTAAAGGGATGCACTGGGGTGGCATCAGGACATTATGAAAGATGTCAGGACAGGCACACACTCGGTGTGTTTAATAGCATGATCCAGGGAAGTATTGTATGAAGCAGCTCCTTATTTAAATATAGAACCACCTGACTAGATATACCATTAGAATTTCAGTGAAAGTAAAATTAGGAAAAAAACCTTAGAAAATGCTCCTCAGATCACATTTGAAGGGAAGGCAACTGAGCTTTGATAAGAGTAGGAAACGTTCTTCTGGGGTGGGGGCGGGATGGAGGGACAGGGGCAGAGTTTAAACCAACCACCAGAAATAAAAATCACACTAACGGAGGAGTGTACCAAACAAGAGTATTCCTAAATACTCTTCAGGAGAATTTCTGAATACTGAATAGTCTACAGGCCCATTCACACATTATGTTCAACACTCATACAATGAGTGTACAGTGTACAGATCTGTACACAGGTACAGTTATTCACATGTCATGCTGTACACAGGTACAGAAGTACTCTTCCTATCTGTACTATGCATTTGAAGGTTCGCTTTTTAAATGAACATGGGTACAGTCATTCACACAAGCACATGTATGAGCGTACAAACATCTGTACACTTGTACAGCATAATGTCTGGAGCAGGCTCAAGAGTATGCCTTAATTCCAATCTGGAAAAACAGATTCGGAGCAAAATTAGTTAACTTTTAATCCTACAGCTCACACCCTAGATATGCATCATTTAAAGAAAAGAAAAGAAGAAGGGGGGAAAGACTTGTGCTGTTCCAAAGATAAACATGATCCTTAAATAATAATAATAATTGCATAGCTTATTCTGTAATCAAAGCCCTTTGCCAGTTTCAAGGCCCTGCTTTTTTAAATAGGCCTGAAATTACAATTGTAATCATACTCCAGAGTAGTAATCCTCTCAGTTTAGGGTTAACAAGCTTTGACAAAGCACCATGGGGAAGCTTGGATTGTCCTCACCTATACTGTACCTAGCCTTGGGATGGATAAAAACAGTCTCATTCACTAATGCGGCAGTACTGAGTGCCTCCAGGAACACTAAATGTTGAGAGGAAAAACATGAATCTTGACTTTCAGCAGAGGTGGAACCAGGCCATTGTTCACTCCCCTTAAAAAAGATATTCAGTGGCCAGTTCAGACTGCCCTAGGGATACCTAAAGCTGCATTAAGTACTTGTGAAAGTGAAAATCCACTGGGAAACCAATTCCAATGTTTAAACCTCAGCATGAGCAACAGAGTTGCTAGCAGGGTCACTTTTACATGTCTTTATAACCAGGTTCAAAATCTACTGTATATGCAATAGGATATTTTATGTGAGCTCACCTGCAAAACAGCAAGAAGGAAAAATCTGTAGGCATTCAGCCTGAAGAGAAGAAGGGGAAGAAAAAGAAAGTTAGCATCTTAAATAATATTCAGAATAAATCAAATACATAAAAACTTTCAGTTTAATTAATCTAACAACTGAACCAATGTCCCAGAACATGAGCTACAAAGAGCCAGCATAGCTTAGAAGGGCTAGAATGGGCCAGGCAGGCTTGGGTTCAAATCCCCATTCAGCCATGGTGCTCATTGGATTATTGTTATCCAAATACTATCACTGTCTCTCAGTCTCACCTACCTTGCAGGGTTGTTGTGAAGATAAAATGAGGGGTAGAACTAGGTACACTACCCCACACTACCTGAAGGAAGGGCAAGATATAAATGCAATTAATCACAATGAAGCAGCAGCCTTGCTTAAATGAAGAAGCATTCTGCCCTGGGCTTCTTGGAAGAAGAACAGAATGAAAAATAAAATATGACTTGACTCTCCTTCTGTTATACCATCCTCCTGCACTGTTCTTTCTACTGTCCAGCAAACATAATTATTAACTTCAAATGTATTTATTAGTACTATTTATTTGCAAGCTGAGACATTTGCCTGATGCTTGAATTATAAGGGGGAAAGTAGGGAGGCCCTGCCCCAACTCCACCCAATTCTAGCCAAATCATGGCCTCCCTTGTAACTTTCTAAAAATATAAATTAAAGAGGCTGTACCTGTGTACAAACCTGTACCTGTGTGTACTGTAAACACGTTGTACGACTGTTGAACATAACATGTGAATGGGCCAAGAATATCAGGGCAATCCTAGTGAAATTGATCCAGTTAACCAGCATTTATCCAGGACAGATAACTGAGATTATCTCATCTAGGAACTAACCTAAGTTAAGCTCCTGCCTAGCCCAAAATGATCATGTATCAAGGCTTATTGTGTTCTAGAATTGCCAGCATGGTATAGTGGTTACAGTGTTGGACTAGGATGGGGGAGATCCAAGTTCAAATTCCCATTCACCCATGAAACTCACTGGGTGATTTTGGGCCAGTCATATCTCAGGCTGTTGTGAGCAGGGCTTTTTTATGTGTGATGGTACACACTGGTACACAGTAGCAGCACTTACTGTCACCCTGCCCTATCCACAAGCTCCGAAAGTGCCCGGCTTGGTGCTCAAAAACTCTCCCCACTGGAGATCAATGCAGCGGGAAGAGCTTTGCCTTAATTCCTGCAAGTAACGAAGGCAAAGTTATCCCCACTGCTGTGATTCCCATTGGGCAGTGAGTTTTCAAGTGCAGCACTGGATACTTTCAGAGCTTGGCCAAACCCCCTGTGCATGCAACACAACGGGGCATGGCCAAGCTCCAAAAGGACCTGGTGCTGCACTCGAAAACACACTCCCTGCTGGGGATCACAGTGGCAGGGAGGGCTTTACATTCATTCACAGGAACATAGGAAAGTGTCATATACTGAGTCAGACCGCTCAGTATTGTCTACACAGACTGGCAGTGGTTTCTCCAAGGTTGCAGGCAGGAATCTCTCTCAGCCCTATCTTGGAGAAGCCAGAGAGGGAACCTTCTGCTCTTCCCAGAGCAGCTCCATCCCTGAGGGGAATATTTTATAGTGCTCACATGTGGTTTCCCATTCAAATGCAACCAGGGCAGACCCTGATTAGCTAGGGGGACAAGTCATGCTTGCTACCACAAGACCAGCTCTCCTTCCTTGTTCCCTGCAGGAACAAAGGCAGAGCCCTTCCCACCCCTGCGATCCCCAGTGGGGCATTAGTTTCTGAGTGCCACACCATGCCCCTTGTGTGGTCACACCTGGTGTGGCCATGCAAGCATGCAGGGGCATGGCCATGCAAGGGGTGTGGCCACATAAGGGGAATGGCAATGCAAGGGATGTGGCCATACCAGCTCCTGAGGTATTACCAAAAAAGCACTGATTGTGAGGATAAATATAACCATATACATCACTCTGGGCTCTTTGGAGGAAGAGTAGGAGATAAATGTGAAAATAAATAAATGACAATTGTGTGAATTCTGATGTTGAGAGGAGACATTACCTTTAGTTATATCAGCAAGGTAATTGTAATATTAAATCACTATTCCATTTTGGGGAGTGAGTTTTTGCATCAAGTCTAACCAAAATGTCAGGTCCTATATTCGGTCAGTGGGACTTATGAGTTGTATTCAAAGATTCTGAATAAAATCAAGGAATAGTGGAAACTTCACTTAATTGAAATGACAATGATAAGCTATTATGTGACTAGAGGCAACTCCAGGTTTTTGTTTTGTTTTGTTTGAAATGAAGGGTATTGGGGGGAAGTGTCAGCATTTACAATGGTCAATCACAACATTGCTGAATCTATAGACAGCAAACTGTCAAAACAAAGCTGACTTACGGGAGAAATGCCCTAAATAAAATCACACAATGCTGCTGGCTGAGCAGAGCTTGATGAAGGCTAAACCACTATTTTACCTGATCCAAAGAATTACCTTCTTGTATTCTGTTAAAGCAGCAGACAAGTTCAAAAGTAGACTGCAATAGTCCGTGGGTGTCCGTGTGCGACTGGCACCTCAGGAATTGCACAAGAAAAAAAATCCTTAAAATATTTGTAGGCAAAAATAAGGTTTTGGAATGGAAATTTGAATTTTTAATTAGTTGTCCCTGGTTTTGGAACACTGGACTACAAAATAGCCAGATTTTCAAGTTTTTCTCTATAACCACAAAAATCTAAGAAGCTGAAGAACACAGTAGGAATAAGATTCTCATGAATTTATGTCTCGGAATCATACATTGTCCATCCCTCATAAAGTCATAATGAATGTAACCAAAGGTCATCACTGCTGTACTGAACAAAAAGGAAAGAAAAGGTATTGTCTTCACAGACTGGCAGTGGTTTCTCCAAGGTTGCAGGCAGGAATATACTCCGGTATGCAAAATAGAATGGTCTTGTAAAAGCATATTCATGTATTGCAAAGGTATTGTGACTATTGTGAGATGTGATGGATAGTGAAATGTTACTGTATATAGTGATATATTGCAAAAGTATTGTGAATATTATACATATTCAGTGTTAGGTTGCTGGGGATCCAGCCGTTCTGCCACACCAGGAGGCCAGGCTCAGCCATCCAAGGCTTCCCTAACTTCATTGAGTTGCCTCACTGAGTAAACAGTAGCTGGAAACAGTAGTCACTCACATCTCCCTCCCCAAAGCAACAAAGCTCTCCCTGCAAAACACCCAGGGACAGGCAGTCTATCAAGAGGGGAACCCTTGTGAGATGAAAGAGTTCCTCTTCCTAGCAAGGCACTCCTGGCCTGATGGCAGAGGCATGTGGATAGGCACAGCTCTCACAGTCCCACTCTTGAACCCAGGGGCTGTGATAACCTTCCCACTCCCCTCTAACCTACTTTGAAGCTGCAAAGGGGGAAAAGCACACAGGAAGCAAAAAGGGAACCCCACAGCTATAACCATTTCTAAAATAGTGCAACAATAATATAACATTAAAAATTTAGAGAAACACCTGAGAGGGAGGAGAACTGCTCTTGCAGTAGCATGCCTGTATTGTTTTGCGAAGCAGGGTCTGCTCTGGTTTGTATTTGGATAGGTGACTACAGGTAAGCATTCTAGATAGAGTTTAAATATACAAGAACAGACCAGCAGTGGCTGATGCAGGCACTGCGGGGAGGCAGAAGGTCAGTGGGAGGCACCTTTAACTGTAAATTATTTATTTATTTATTTATTTATTTATTTATTTATTTATTTATTTGAAATATTTTTATACCGCCCAAAACTTACGTCTCTGGGCAGCCAGCTGAGTGGTGGAGCTAATCCTCCACCGCAGTGGTTACTGAGTGGCCACTCAGTGGCCACTGCTCTGAACAGTTTTCAGATGTGGTGGGAGGAGAGGTGAGCACTACTAGCTCTTTGAATTGGGCCTGGAAAGAGACTGGGAGCCAGTACACTGGCGTAATAAGCTCAAAATGTCCAGTCCCAGTTAATAATCTTGCAGTCTTATTTCTCTTAAGAGTACTCTTAAGAGAATTGTTGCTGTGCTGTTCAACACCCTAGACCTGAAGGCTATACTTGTGACCTCCACCGGGCTGGAAGGATGGTGGGGGGAAGGCATGGTTTCACCTACTTTCCCCCCAGACAATCTGCTGCTCCATTTTCAGTGCATAGCCATGCACCCACACAATACATGCTGCTCCGTGCAACATGGATCGCTGGAGACCAGGATTCATTTTGCTGGCCTCCAAGAATCCCACAATGCACTATGCAATGAGTGTGGTACATTGGGGGATTCCCTGGGAGTCAGGCACTCTAGACACCTGACTCTGTGCATACTCGGGCTGCATGCAGCCTGAGCATATGCACAGTCCCGGTGCTGGGGTTAAGGGCACATGTGTTCCCTTAATCCTGGCTAAAGTCCGGGATAAAAAGTAGAGTTAGGAGCGTGGCAGCTCTGGGATCAGGAGTGCTCCTAGCACTGTGAATGAGCAGCCTAACCCAGGCTGAGCCACCCTACCCTGAGTTAAGCTGTTCATGAGAATAGCCTTCCAGAATGACAATTTTCTGCATTCTTGGGGTCTGCTCTAGATCAGTGTTCTGAGACTCAGAAGTGTCACCCAGCACAAAACCAGTGGGTCTATTTAAAACATAGAACCACCTAATACTAATAGCTTTGTAGGTGTGGAACTCAGATGAACAGCTATGCCTCAGAATTCAAAGAGAATTGCTACAATAAAGTGTGGAATATGTCGTTCTCTTGCAAATTTTGAAAACCATTTTCCTTTACTCTTTTTTACTGTCATTTCAGTTAACATTTGTGAACACTGCCAGGGTACAAACAGTATACTTCAAGTGCCAGATCCATATTGACACATATCCAGTTGGCCATATCTGGTCTAGATACATGTTGTGCAAAATCCTATTATGAAGGAAACTTGGGCTTGGACAGACCTCTCAATTGCCACTTATTGTAAAGGAGCTGAGAAATATCAGCAGGTGTCCCATGAGGAGAGATGGAAACAAATATGGGAAGTCCTTCATAATGGAGCACATGAAAAATTTGAGAGGCACGTCAGAGCAGCTACAATGCTTACATAAATCATTTTTGTTACAGGAAGAAGCAAGAACACATAGCAGCTATCACCTTTTTTAAAAGGCAAAAATTACCTGCTGGTCCATCTGGCAGGTGAAGGGCATAGAGCAAAACCCACCTATATCAGACAAAGAAAGCGCTGTAAGACACTTTTCCTTGAGCTGGTAATGAAATATGAGAGTGAATGGGACAAAGTTGAAATGGAACTGAACGAAAAAGAAGAGATATGTAAAACTTTAAAAGGCAGAGAAGAAGCACTTTTTCATACAGGTCTTGGTAAGCCTGTAGAATGTAAAGCTGTAGGACACCATGTATGCTGTATTATAATTGCTTTTGAAAGGCTGGAGGACAAAGTTAATTAGATTCACTAAGATGATGCCCATTTAAGGATTTTTAGCACAAGTGTCAGAAGATGTACCTTCATGCTTGAGTTGTCCATAAATGGAGTTGCTTCTACAGTTGAGGGTGCTTCTGGACTTAGATTTGCTCCTGGAGGGTTGGGGGGAGCAGTAGTTTGTATAGAGTTCTGGCTTATACACTAGCTGCAGCCCTTGCTGAAGAGTGCAGATCTCTCCACAATCACCCAAGACTCACATAAGAACATAAAAAGTGCCTTACTGAATCAGGCCCAAGATCTATCAATTCAGTATCCTGCTTCCACAGTTGTCCACCAGTTGCCACTGGGAAGCCCACAAGCAGGAAATGAAGACATACCCCCATTCTGCAGCTGCCCTGCAACTTTGCTGCTGCTGCTGCCCTGCAATTACCATCTTCACAAGTATCTCCACTTCCACCTCAAATGTTCACACATCCACCATTGGGGTGGATGACACCATCACAAACTATGCCATTTGAGGTGTCCCTATCTCTCTCTGTATATAATTGAATGTCTGTTTGTCTGTCCCCTATACATTCCCACACCCTTTGAGCTATCGGAACTAAACTTTGCAAAGTGACTTCCTAGGACCCTACAAGTAACATAGGGTATCTGGGAACCCTGACAACCACCTCACACAGACAGATGGATATACAATGGGTATATCCACAAAACATATGAATGCAAGAACAAAGAAACACTCTCACCATAAGCCCAAGCAACACCAGGTACTTAAAGCTAGTGTATCACTTAAAGTGTACCAAATTTGGTCCTAAATCAGGCAGTTCACAAGTTAGCCCACTTGCGCCCGGAATGTTCACATATCTGCCATCCTGAATTGAAGTAGATGACATCATCACAAATTGTACCATTGAGGTGTTCCTATGTGTCCCTACAACCGTACCAAATTTGGTCTAAATCAGTTAGGTGGTTCACAAATTATCCCACTTCCACCTCAAATGTTTTATGTGTCTGCCATCAAATGTTCATGTGTCTGCCATCTTGAAGTGGGGTGGATCACATAATCATAATGTATGCCATTGAGGTGTCCCTATGTGCCCCTACAGCTGTACTGAATTTGGTTCGAGTTGTTTCCCACTTCCACCTCAAACATTCACGCATCCGTCATGTTGAATTGGGATGAATGGCATCATCTCAAACTATGCTGCTGAGGTGTCCCTATGTGTTCCTACAATTCTACCAAATTTGGTTCAAATCAATTAGGCAGTTCACAAGTTAGCCCACTTGTGACTCAAATGTTCACACATCTGCCATCTTTAACTGGGGTGGATGACATAATCACAAACAATGTCATTGAGGTGTCCCTATGTGTCTCTACAACTATCATATTTGGTCCAAATCAAGCCAGGCATTGAGAAGTTAACACAAACAAACACGGACACACAGACACATACCTAGAAAGCTGGGTGATTTCATAAGCTTACTTTCCTTAAGGAAAAGTAACTTACTTATTTACTTACTTACTTTCCTTAAGCAAAGTCAGGTAAAAAAGGTATAGTCCCTCAACTACCTAAAGGAATTGAACTGGTGACCTAAGAACTCAAAAGGACTAGAAGCTGCCATCACATTCTGTTTGGGTTATAGCAAGGCACTCAATGATGCTGCCAGTGAAAAATCTCTGGAAACTGAAACTGGTCCAATGTCACCAACGCTTACTATCGGAGGTCACATTACTCCAATATTGTTCTAACTCCACTGGTTCTTTATTTCTTTCTGACTCAGTTTAATTTGGGGTGCAAGTAATAACCTTTAAAGTCCAAAATGGTTGTCATTGGTATATCGAGGACTGCTCTGTCCCATGTGAGACTACCAACCAGTGTTCCCTCTAACAGAGATTCCCAGCTGTTGTTGACTACAACTTCCAGAATCCCCAGCTGCAGTGGCTTTTGCTTAGGGATTATGGGAGTTGTAGTCAACAATGGCTGGGAATCCCTGTTAGAGGGAACACTGCTACCAACCTATTTAATTCATTGAGAAGGTTCCATTGCACTTGCTAATATCAGTGGTGCTATGGCTGGTGAACCCCAGGACAAAGTCTTTTCAGTGGCTGCCCCAAACTCTGGAACACCCTCCCACAGCAAGTTTGCACTGATCCATCTCTTTTGGCCTTCAGACATTTATGTACAACCTATATGTTTCACTGAACATTGATATGGGGCTCTCTGCTGACTAAGATTTTGTGTGGGGTTTCTGGGGGGGGGGGTTTGTTCACATTCTGTCACTACATTCTGTAGTTTTGTTCACTTTTATCTGACCAGCTGGCACTGGCAGGAGACTCAGGAGTAGGTTAGTGTGCATGTTGTCTCCCTTCCTCCCCCTCTTCCCTGTTTGGGGTGCTCAGGCTAGCTCCAGACTCTGCCAAAGGTTCCTCTCCACCCCCTGGCTGCCTGCAGAGGTGGCCTCTCCTTCTAATTTGCTCAGACTCCAAGCACTTGGGGCCAGCCTGCCCATTTTTGTTGAGTGAGAGTCAGCTGCCTGGGCTTTTCAACCCTTTGGCCCTCAAAAGCAGGAGGCCTCTATTGGAGGCACAGGTCGCCGGTGGGCGGGCTGCTCACAGGCGGCTGCCAAAGCCGGCCACCAAAGGGGGCCAGCCTTTGGTGGCAGCCTTTGGGGGTGGGGCTGAAGGGTGGGGCCAATGTCTTGGTTTAGATTTCTGGAAAGGACCCTTCTGTTACGTTGCTGTTGTCTTGTGATTAGCTGAGTCTGGTGTAGGTTTGTGTCTTGGGTCATCCGGAGATGGGAAGGCAGGGGGTATCTCTGTGACAGCTATTCCAGTAGTGGTGGGGAATCGACCGACATTTGGCACTGATAGATCAGCAGGTCATAACAGGGGAAGGGAATTTAGTAATTTAATTGTAGTTTCCCCCTCAATTTGGCCTACCAACTCTTTGACCTTGGAAAACAGTGCCTAAAACCCACAGAACCTCACCTTATTGCTTTGTAATGCTAGGTCAGACCAAAATAAGTCTGAGATCATCCATGACTTGATCTTGGATGAGGATGCCAACCTAGTGTGCATTATGGAGACCTGGTTGGGCGAGGCTAGTGGCCCGGTTTGGTCCCAGCTCCTCCCAATGGGTTACTCCGTGGTGGAGCAGATGTTAGAATGTGGACGGGAAGGTGGGGTGGCTGTGGGCTATAAGAATACTATTTCCCTTACCAGTCAGGGAGTTGGCCTATATTGAATATGTGTTCCTAAGTCTAGGGACCAAGGATATATTGGGGCTTCTGTTGGTATACCAATCACTGTGTTGTCCAACGGAATCCCTAACTGAGCTGATGAACCTGGTTTTGGAGTTGGCATTGGAGTGGACCAGGCTGTTGGTGGTGGGGGACTTCAATGTCCATTTTGGAATTGGGTTATCAGGGGCAGCTCAGGAGTTCATAGCAGCCATGAAGACTATGGGCCTCTCCCAAGTGGTCTCTGGACTGACGCATGATGCAAGTCACACACTCGACTTGGTTTTCTGCTCTGATCTGGGTGGTGTTCCATGGGTAGGGACTCCTGTTATCTCCCCACTGTCATGGACAGATCACCATCTGGTTAAGGTAGGACTTGCAGCTACAACCCATCTCTGCAGGGGTGAAGGACCCATTAGGTTGGTCCTCCCGAGAAGTTTGTTGGATCCAATAGGATTCCAAGAAGCCTTGGAAGGGTTTCAAGCTGGATCTCCTAGTGATTTTGTCAATGCTCTGTGCAAATATGGAATAATGAACTTACTAGAGTGATAGACACAATCGCTCCTGAGCGTCCCCTCCAGCCTGCTTTAAAGTCAGCCCCGTGGTATTCGGATGAACTGTGGGAGTTGAAGCAGCGAGGTAGACAACTAGAGCGCAAGTGGAGGAGGACTCAGTGCGAATCTGACAGATTGCAACACAGAGCATTTGAGGATCTACGCTCTGGCAATGCGGACGGCAAAGAAGTAGTTCTTCTCTGCCCATATTGCTTCTGCAAGTTCACATCCAGCTGAGTTGTCTAGGGTTGTGAGGAAGCTAGTTCGTGCCCCCTCTGCCTTGAATTTGAACTTGGAACCATCTGTTACTCGCTGTGATGTGCTTAACAACTTTTTTGCAGATAAAATACCTTGTATTCATGTTGAACTAGACTCCACAGTTACTGCAGAGCCTTTTGTAGAGGTGCCCAGAAACCCCTCTCGTGGGATTGAATTGGCTCACTTTCAGTTTGTTACTTCTGAAGATGTGGACAAACTGTTTCGGACTGTACACCCCACCACCTGCTTTCTTGTCCCTTGCCCAACTTGACTTATTTCATCTGGCAATCATGTTATCTGAGAGGGTCTGGTAAATATCATAAATGCTTTTCTGAGGGAGGGCAGGATGTCTTAAGGAGCCTATTATTATACCTTATTTGAAGAAACCTACATTGGATCCCTCAGTTAGCTAATTACAGACCCATCTCTAATCTTGCTTGGTTGGGCAAGATGATTGCGTGAGTGGTTGCTTCTCAGCTCTAGGCAGTTATGGATGACACAGATTATTTAGATCCTTTCCAGACTGGCTTTCAGGTGGGCAATGGGGTTGAGACTGCCTTGGTCGGCCTGATGGATGATCTCCAACTGGCGATCAACAGAGGAAGTGTGACTCTGCTGATCCTTTTGGATCTCTTGGTGGCTTTCAATACCATTGACTAGGGGTGTGCACAGAACCGGCTGGTCTGGTTTGGTTCGAGTCCGGACTGGCACCCCTTTGGAAGCCCCCTCCCCAGTTCAGTCCGGGGGGGGGATTCACAAACATTTTTTTAAAAAATAAAATATTAGTAGTTGTATTTACTTACCCCCTTTGAGGGAGTTGTTGGAGGTGGCAGGGGAGTCCACATAGGTTCTCCCTCCCCCCGCTGGCCTCCCTTCATGCCTCTACTGGCCATTCAGATGCCTCTTCTTGGAGGCTGCCGCACTGGAGGGGGAAGGCCTGAATGGGCCAAAGAGACGGCCAAACAGCCAGCAGAGGCATGAAGGGAGGCTGGCGGGGGAAGGGGGAACCTCCATGGACACCCCCACCACCACCTCTAACAACTCCCCCGAAGGGGGTAAGTAAAAAAAATTAATTTAAAAATAAAATGTCTGTGAATCGCCCCAAAAAGTCGGACCGAACAGGGGCTGGTTTGGTTCAACCCCAAATGGTTGAACAAAATCAGTTTGATGACGAACACATTCAATATCAAACCTGTTTGCACATCCCTACCATTGACCATGGTATCCTGCTGGGTCGCTTGAAGGATGTAGGATTGGGTGGCACTGTTTTACAGTGGTTCTGCTCCTACCTCTCTGGCAGATTCCAGATGGTGTCAAGTGGAGACTGTTCTGAAAAATGAGAGCTAAAGTGTGGGATTCCACAAGGCTCCATACTGTCTCCAGTGCATTTTAACATCTACATGAAACTGCTGGGAGAGATCGTCAGGAAGTTTGGTCTTGGATGCTATGAATATGCTGATGACACCCAGATCTATTTCTCCATACCAACTTCATCAGGAAATGGCATGACCCTCCCCCCCACCCAAGTGCCTGCCTGGAGGCAATATTGGTCTGAAATTAAATCCTAACAAGCTGAAATTGAATCCTAACAAGATGAAAGTACTGTCTGTAGGGGTTCAGGATCTGAGAGATGGTTTAGATGTGCCTGTTTTGGATGGGGTTACACTCCCCCTAAAAGATCAGGTTTGTAGTCTGGGAATTCTCCTAGTTCTCAAACTCTCTGTGGTTTCTCAGGTTGAGGTTGTGGTCAGGAGTGCTTTTTATCAGCTTTGGCTGATATGCCAGATACATCCATTTCTGGAGACAAATGACTTTCAAATGGTGGTACATAAGCTGGTAACATCTAGGCTTGACTACTGTAATGCACTCTATGTGGGGCTGCCTTTGTATGTAGTTCGGAAACTACAATTGGTACAGAATGCGGCAGCCAGATTGGTCTCTGGGTTTACCCAAAGGGACCATATAACAACAATTCTAAAAACTGCCAATATGTTTCCGAATGAAACATATGCTGCCAATATGTTTCTGAACGAAATACAAAGTGCTGGCTATTACCTATAAGGCCCTTAATGGCTTAGGTCCAGGATACTTAAGGAAGTGCCTTCTCCGTCGTGAACCCTGTCGCCTATTAAGATTATCTGGAGAGGTCCGGCTATGGTTGCTGCCAACTCATTTGGTGGTAACTCAGGACTGGGCCTTCTCTGTAGCTGCCCCAGGGCTTTGGAATGTGCTCCTTGCTGAAATAAAGGCATCTCCTTTCTGTTTGCTTTTAGGAGGACCTTGAAGATGTACCTGTTTTCCAGGCCTTTAAATGAAATTTAAATTTTAATGTGTGTTTTTATCTATTGTTATTTTTATCTGTTTTTATGAATTTTAAATGTTTTGTTTTATATTATGTTTTAATCTGTACACCACCTAGAGATTGCTCTACTAGACAGTATAAAAATGCAATAAATAAATAAAAATTTCCAATGGCTGTATTGTCGCATAACTGTGGGTGCCCCCACTTTTGCAATTGCACAAGAATGTTCATGTGAAACTGCAGACATTACATCACAGTATGAATGCAACTCTGCATAATATGTCAGCCATATATATAGTTATATAGGTATATAGGTATATAGTTATATAGTTATAATTGGTGTTAGCTTTGGGGACATAAGAAGAAGAAAAATACTTAATTGTAATACAATTAATGTATATTGTAATGTAAATATACATTAAACTAGTAGTCATGCTACTAATAGTAATAACAAATTCAAATACATCTGTAATTAGAGGGGGAGAAATAAATTTCCAGGATGTCAGGTATGGAAGCTAAAGAACTGAGTCAGATAGAAATGACAAGAGATAATGTTCTAAACTGTCTGGAGAAACTGAAAACTAGCAAATCGCCAGGGCCTGATGGCATCCATCCAAGAGTCCTCACACATGTGAAATTGCCAACCTCCTTGCTAAAATATATAACTTATTCCTAAAATCAGGCTCTGTACCGAAGGACTGAAAAGTAGCAAATGTAACACTGATTTTCAAAAAGGGATCCAGGGGTGGTCTAGGAAATTACAGGCCGGTTAGCTTAACGTCCATTCAAGGCAAATTGATGGAAAGCCCCCTCAAGGATAAAATTGTAAAGCACAAAGAAGAACAGCCCCTGCTGGGAGAGAACCAGCATGACTTCTACAAAGGTAAATCTTGCCTCACAAAGCTTTTGGAGTTCTTTGAGAGTGTCAACAAGTGTGTGGCTCAAGGTGATCCAGTTGACACAGTATACCTGGACTTCCAAAAAGCTTTCGACAAAGTTCCTCATCAAAGACTCCTGAGGAAACCTAGCAGTCATGGGATAAGGGGACAAGTACATGTGTGGATTGCTAACTGGTTGAAGGACAGGAAAGAGAGGGTAGGTATAAATGGAGAGTTTTCACAATGGAGGGAAGTAAGAATTGGGGTCTCTCAGGGATCTGCACTGGGACCGGTACTTTTTAATTTATTCAGAAATGATCTAGAAGTAGGGGTAAGCAGTGAGGTGGCCAGATTTGCAGATGATACCAAACTCTTTCAGGTAGTGAAATCTAAAACAGATTGTGAGGAGCTCCAAAAGGATCTCTCCAAACTGAGGGAGTGGGTGACAAAATGGCAAATGCAGTTCAATGTTGGCAAGTGTAAAGTGGGAATGAAAACCCCCAAATTCAAGTATATGCTGATGGGAACTGAGCTGTCGGTGACTGACCAGGAAAGGGATCTTGGGGTCATGATGGACAGCTTGTTGAAAGTGTCGACTCAATGTGCAGCAGCTGTGAAAAAGGCCAATTCCATGCTAGGAATCATTAGGAAGGGGATTGAATATAAAACTGCCAATATTATAATACCCTTATACAAAACTATGGTGCAGCCACACCTGGAGTAATGTGTACAGTTCCTGTCAACACATCTAAAAAAGGACATTGTAGAACTGGAAATGGTGCTGTAGAGGGCAACCAAGATGATCAGGGGCCTAGAGCACCTTCCTTATGAGGCAAGGCTACAACACCTGGGGCTATTTAGAAAAAAGACGGCCCTGGGGAGATATGATAGAGGTCTATAAAACCATGCATGGTGTGGAGAAAGTGGTTAGAGAGAAATTCTTCTTCCTCTCACATAACACTAGAACCAGGGGTCATCCCATGAAATTGATTGCCACAAAATTTAGGACTAGCAAATGGAAATAGTTTTTCGCACAATGCGTGATCAACTTATGGA
Organism: Hemicordylus capensis; assembly: GCF_027244095.1. Taxonomy (NCBI): domain Eukaryota; kingdom Metazoa; phylum Chordata; class Lepidosauria; order Squamata; family Cordylidae; genus Hemicordylus; species Hemicordylus capensis. The sequence continues at coordinate 272,347,148 of NC_069660.1, forward strand.
ATTCTCTGCCACAAGATGTGGTGACAACCAACAACCTGGATGGCTTTAAGAGGAGTTTGGATAACTTCATGGAGTTGAGATCTATCAATGGCTACTTGTTGGAGGCCCGTAGACTACCTCCAGCCTCAAAGGCAGGATGCCCTCAACTCTTGCCTGTAGGCTTTCAGCGACATCTGGTGGTCCACTGTATGAAACAAGATGCTGGACTAGATGGGCCTTGGGCCTGATCCAGCAGGGCTGTCCTTATGTTCTTATGATTATTCTATAATTGCCACATTCTTGAATTATTCATGAGAATTCTCATCTCATTGTTGTCAAAGACAGCAGCTATACATGGTTTCTGGACCAATGATCTAGTTCAATATGGATCTCTAACAACACAAAAGAGCTGACAGTGGCTGACATCCATACAAAATTACTCAGTAGTACTACTCAGGAGTTTCTCTAAAGGACAACTAATGTCTACAGGACATCCTCTAGTAAATTTAGCCAGGATGTCAGCCAGTAAGGCTCACTACACGAGCAGTGTGGAGTGCTGATGAGGGTTCTGCAAGGAGAACGGGCTTGACCCACTCTCCCTGCAGACGAGCAAAGAGCTCACCCTGGGTGGCCAGATTGGTCACCCACATGATTACTGGCTCCATCACGGAGCCAGCTGGTGAGGTGGGGAGTGGTGGGCTCCCAGCCTTTCGAAGTCCCAGAATTCCCTGTACGAGTGCACATCAGGAAGCTTGTTGCAGCTTCCCATTCGGGCTGCTACACATGAGTCGCTGTGGTGACACATGATCGGAGAAATGGGGTTAGCAGAGTGCTCGCTCCGCTAACCTCATTTAAGGGGGGGGGGATTAAGCAGGCTTGCCACGCAGCTCCCAGCAGTTCACATGTGCAGTGGAAACCAGGCTGGGCTCCCTTAGCCTTGTTTCCATCACACGTGAGAATAGTGCCTACAGAACTGCAGTTTCTACAGAGATGCAGAGGAGATCCCAAGAGTGCTGAAGAAAGCAGCATGACATTAAATAAGGAGTAAAGTATAGGCAAGCAGCAGCTACAAGTGGGGGGAATGTTCCAATACCATGGGTAAATCAGTTCTGAAATTCATGGTCCAAAAGAGAATTAAACCACTTGGGTTGGGAGCTTTCTTCTTGGGGCAAATAGCAGTTAGGGAGGGTGATCCCAATTGGGAATATGGTGGGATCAAGGTCATCTGGAGGTGGGGTAAGAGGGGGTAGTTGCCCCAACCCCAAAGTGAGCCAGTTCCCATTGAGTTCAATGGGGCATACTCCCAAGGAAATTATGGATTGCTGGTTTGCCCCCACCCCTGGAAAAAGTCCTGCGAATGCCTTTGCATGGGGCAAAGGGTTAAAGGCTCCCCTCGAGTCCAGAACCCCAATCTAGCATGTGCTCAACATAACCTGAAGTCTGATCCTCAGAAAAGCTTACAGGTAGTTGTATTTTACCGACTGCATGAATTTATCCCATTTATTTGTTGCATGCAAAACAGAACAACAAGAAACAACGTCCACTGTTTGTTGCCTTTAAAAAGGATCTCTTCAGAAAACAGAAGAAAATGTGGTACAGTGCCCAGATGTTCTTATTTATTTATCTTCCTGAAGTTAGGACAAATCAAAGTTGGTTATAAACTATTTTTAAATGTAAGATAAGCTAATGTAAGATACACTTATAAGACAATACTTTGGGTGAGTGGAACACGGGAAAAACAAAATTATTCCCCAAAGTAGAGACCAATTTAGGTGATTAATCAGATGAGTTTTGATTGATCAAATCAGTTTTCATACATTTGTGTGTTAAAAATACTTGCTAGTTGAGTGGAATACAATTTATACTAAAAGATCCAAATACTTTGAAGAGTTTCTGTCTTTCTACTCAGTGTTTCCAACATTTGTGATTTATTGTGAGTCTCGTGATAAATGTCCCCCATTTTAAAAACAGTATGGGAAATAAAATACTACAGTTTGTTATTTCCTAAACTCACAAATATTCAGGCAGTTTCCTATTTTCATTAGGTCTAATGCAGGATTTCTGAGGTTTCACAATGCCACTTCATTCTCAAATGCAGCATTAGCTATACTTCATCCATGGAACACAGAAATTTGAAGAAGAAAACTATAGACTGAATTCAAAGAACCTTGAGCAGAAGGAAAAATGTCTATGAATGCTGTTTTGTGAACTTTTGTGCAAATTCTAGTGGACAACTTCTGGCTGTGGAGCACCACATGGTAACAGAGGTTGCATTACAATGAGAGACACATAGTGAATAATGAAGATATAGGCTGTAGCACATGAACTGTAGTGGACCATTAAAAGAACTTGAAAATAACTTACAAAAACTTGCTCAAGAACTTGCACGAATGGGGGAATTCTGGGCTTGCATTTTTCTCTTGCAGTAATCTTCTACTCAGAAACGTTATTAGTTGTTTTGAGAGTGAAAGACATTTTCTACTAATGGAAGAGCACCTATGGATCCAAGCCTATATTTCTGGGTGAAAAAGAAATATGATCACTTACAGCTTCAGGGTATCTCTTTTGAATTGCACAATCGGCCTGTGCAAATATTCAGATCCATAGTCCAATAGCCAAAGAGTGGAGCAGGCATCCCCCATCACTGCCTTCTGAGTACGACCCTCCAGGTAGAAGCAGCCACCTTATAACTGTGCCCCCGAGTCCAAGCCAAAGGAGCAACCCATAAAGATGGTACTGAAAACCACAGAGAGGTCTAGGAGAATCAACAGAGTCCCATTCCATCTGCGTTTCTCCTGGTGTAGGTCATCCACCGGAGCAGTGTCTACACTGTACCCAGGTTGAAAACCAGACTGGAAAAGATCTAAATAATCGATTTCATCTAAAGACACTTGAAGCTCAAACACCACAACAGTTTCCAGCATCTTCCCCTCAAACAGAAAGAGGCTCTTCTCACAATCAGTGAGAAGAGCCTGGATGAGTTTTGCGGGGAGAGTAGCCTAAGCTCGCTCTCCCCACAGATGAGCAGTCAGTCTGCTCCGAGTGGCCAAACCGGCTGCCCACACGACTGCCAGCTCCATTGCAAAGCCAGCAGGGGCTGGGGGGATCAAGGGCCACACGGCCCCCGGAAGCTCCAGCATGCTGGAGAGACCCCTGAGCCGGGATGCTGCTTTTCAGCCTCCCGCTTGGGGGTGTACTCATGAGTTGTCACAGCGTGAAGCCACGCTGCAGCAACACACGATCGAAAAAACTGGGTTTGCAGAGCACTTGCTCCACAAACCTGGTTTAAGCACTGGGGTAGTTTAGCGGGTTAAGCGCTGAAGAACTACCGGGCTCGCAGCCGAGCCCGGTGGTTCTCACAATGGGAGAAAATCAGGCTAGCCTCTGCTAGCCGGATTTTCTCCCATCGTGAGAATAGCCTCAAGGTCAAAACTAGCCAGAATTTATTTATTCATACATACATACATACATACATACATACATACATACATACATACATTTTTAATAGTTTTAACATTGCTTTAAAACATTGCTTTAAAATTTTAAATTGTAATGTTTTAACTTTTTTGCTATCACTTATTTTAACTAATGTTTTAAATTTTTCCTGTTGTCATTTATTTGTTTTAACTAATGCTTTAACTCTTCTGTTGTCATTTGTTTTGTTGTTAACCACCCAGAGACGCAAGTTTTGGGAGGTATAAAAATATGCTAAATAAATAAATAAAGCTTTGTCCAGCAAGGGACAAACACAGGGGCTTGTTTTAGGAGGGGCCTAATGACCACCTCCTTCAGCTGTGGGGGTGACACCACCCCCTGTTCCAGGGAGGCATTTACCACCCCCACCACCTGGTGATCCAATCCCATTCTAGCATCTTTCACCAACCATGAAGGGCAAAAGTTGAACACACAAGTGATAGGTCTCAGATGTCCGAGCAGCCTGTCCATTTCCTCAGGCAACACAACCTGAAAGGTATCCAATTTAAGAAGACCAGGTTGTGTATTGGTAATATTCAGTTCTGGTTCTGCAAAAACGTTGGCTTCCATGTTGTTGCAGATATGAGCGATTTTATCTGCAAAATGTAAAACAGATTGGTCACAATAGGCTGATGCTTTTTGATGTTTGATGCTCTTCTATTTGCTCGAATAGTATGTTTGTGCAAATGTCGGAAATTGTACGAACATAGTTGTGCAATGGCATGGCCACCGGAAATCATGACTGTACCGTCATGCAACTGCGTTAGTGCAATGTCCAACAGTTGCACAAGAGTGCTCTTGAGAAACTGTGTGCATACTGTTTTAGGAGCATGCAGCAGTTCTTGTGGTTTGTAAAACATGGGAGACCGCACAGTATGTGAACTACTATTCCAAGTGAGGTCTGACCAGCCCAGAAGAGTAGGACAATTACTTCTCATAATCTTTTAATGCAGCCTAAGATACTGGAGAGATAACATAAAGAAGAAATAGTCTCATCTGATTTGAACTAGCAAATCACATATTACAGACAAAGTGGGACTGGCTGAAGTGCCTGAGGCAGCATAGAAAACTCCCCCACCGTGTCTCACACCCAGTCTTCCTAGAGGCACACAAACCAATGGGCCCTCTCTTCTGTCCTGTCATGGTGGGCCTCCCTTTTCCAGGAGACTGTTCATACTCCCCATCCTGTGGGCTGTCCCTACCTCTTCTTCATTCCAGCAAGTCCTTCCTTTCCACACCCCATCCCGGCAGGCCTTTCTTTTCACCAACTCCCCATCCTAACAGTCCTTCCCTTCCATTCCCCGCATCCTGATAAGCCTTCTTTACCCCTTCCCCATCCCAATGGCAGTGGCGCTCTTACCCCTTGACTTTGGGGTCAAAGTCCAGGGCCTCCATAAACCCCTGGGGGCCCAGAGGCGTAACTATAGGGGGGGCAGGGGGGGCACGTGCCCCGGGCGCCATCTTTTCTGGTCATGTGGGGGGGGCGCCGCCATGACCAATTTTTTTTTAAAAAAAATTTAAATTTTTTGTTAATACAAATGTTTCCTGCTCAGTGCAGCAGCGCTGCAGCAGTCAAGGGAGCGCGTCGGTGCCCCCTTCCCCATGAGCGGTCCCTTCCGTGCCGCCTGCGCCCCCCCCATTGCTTTGCTGGCGCCTGGCGGCCAGTCAGTGGCCTGGCTTGGCGGCGGCGGGCGCTTGTGAGGAAAAACCTAAGTATAATGTAGTATGTTGGGGGGGCGGTGTGGGGGTGCCATTTCAGTGCTTGCCCCGGGCGCCGTTTCCCCTAGTTACGCCTCTGTGGGGGCCCCCAATTCCTCTTGAGTCTGTCCTGGGTGGTGTGGTCGCCACTGTTCCCCACTGCACCAGGAGGCCAAGTGTGATTATGACCTGTGCTGGGTGCAAGAGACAGAGTGGGGAGTGGGGCAAGAAATATGTGGGATGGGAATATGTTAAGTTGCATGTTGAAATGCTTCTGCTAATGCATATTTGCATACATATACATATTTGCATACATACTTATTTGCAAGATCTACATTATTGTGAGTCCAGTTGCTGTTCGTGCTCTCAAGAACCCACGTGTTAAAAATACTGTGTGTGTGTGTGTGTGTGTGTGTGTGTGTGTGTGTGTGTAGGGGGATGATGCATAATGTGCAGTGGGGGGCCCCTCTGCCGGGACCCCCTTGAAAGGCCTTTAGGTCCAGGTTCCAAAATTACCTAGGTGCACATCTACTCAATGAGTTGTTCCTTCTCACCCTTTTCCATTCCATCAGGCCTTCCCTTGCACATTCACATCCCAATATGGATCCTCTTCCCCCTTGCCTGACTGCGGAGTCAGAATAAGCTACTGATATCCTCCTTGCTTTCCTCCTCCTCCTCCTCCTCCTCCTCCTCCTCCTCCTCCATTCCCACTCTAGTTTTTGAAAATTACAAGGCTGGGGATGGAAGCAGAAGGAAGGGTGTTGAGGAGAGTGGAGTGCTCGGGTATAGCATCTCTTTGCTGGCCCAGTACTCCACTGTGTTCCTCAACACACTTCCTTCCATTACCTTCCCCAGATTTTGGTTAGAGCAGGAGTGGCAGAGGAGGTGGTAGATAAGGATAGCAGGTCAACTAAGCTGGCCAGATGCAGGGGTGCCTTGATTGGGTGTGAGGCGGAGCAAATCAGCCAGTGTGGGGACCCCTTCTAGTTAGTAAGAGCAGCAGTAAGAGCAGGTGCCAGGTGGGCGCCCTGCTTGCCCTGCCCTAAGGACAGCCATGACCAGAGATGGCAAATTAACAGAGGCCAATAGATATTTTCCTGTCAGTGGTGGTTGCCTCACACAGCTTCATTACTGGGCCAGCCATGAGAGATGGCAAAAACAAACAACAAAGTCAATATCTTATCGGTCAGAGAACTCCTTCCCAAGCCCAAATACAGCAAGCTGTCAGAACTGAGTTTGAGCAAAACACATCCACCCAAGTCTTCACGTACTACTAATGGTGGCTGACATTTTGTGCAATGTTCAGTGTCCCTTTTAATGAGACATGCCAGACAGTTGTACAATAGCACTTTTGCACAAATTGTTGTGCAATGGATAGCCACTGGAAATAATAGCAGTCCATTGCGCAACTGCGTTTGTACAATTCTTGCATTTCCTTGAGAGCACTCTTGTGCAACTGTGCACACATTTTATTAAAAGACGCATGGAACATCGTGCAGTATGACAACCACTTTCTCTAACTATTGCACTAAAGCCCTTCCTGGCTCCAATGTGGCGGCGCCTGAAGCACCACAGGAGAAATCATGTAGACTTCACAAGTTTATCCAAGTTAGCACTCCAGAAATCAGGCTCTGGAATGGAAAGATATAAGAACATTTCTCATGTTGCCAAAAAGTGAGGCATCTTCTATGTATGTACCAATCTTAATAAAAAATATATATTATTGGTTGGCGAGGGTGTGTGTGTGTGTGTGTGTGTGTGTGTGTGTGTGTGTGTGTGTGTGTGTGTATTGCTGATTATCAATCCAATCCAATGTTTATTACGGTCATAGACCAGAGTACAAAAACACAAAAAAGAACAGACACAGAAAGCTGATGATCAATATGTATATTTAAAGCCCAGCTGGTTCTGCAAATCTAATATATATATTTCATTTTGTACAACTGGTCATAGAAATGTATTAATACTCATCTTAAAAGATGTGTTAAATACAATAATTTGGGAAATGCTTGACAATAGGGATTCAGGCCAGACACATATTAGATATACAAAAATGTCAACATAGTGAAATTCTGAGATCAAGTAAAGGTAAGAGCAGACTAAAACCTGAATCTGTGTATGAGAGGAACACAAATAAACTTTACATTACCCAGCTTCCAAGAGGTTGGAATTGACTAAATATTGAAAGAGAAGCTAAAAAAGAAAAACAGGTGTGTGCATGGAAAATGTTGTGCCCCATTGGTTGGAAGCCAAATCAGCTAGATTGCACCTGATGCCTACCAGCAGTTGTCAGAATAGTCTCCAGCCTTTATTTAGGCTATTTGAGCAATTACTCATAGACATCAGATTCCATCCAACTGAACTGTATCCCAGCGTAGACCACTGGATGAGTGGTTCTTTAACATGGTTCTCTCCAGGAGGTCACCTTCATTCAGAAAGAGCTCTGTCTGGTCCCAAGTTATTTCCAGTTGCCGGCTGGAAGAACAAGGTTTTCCCTGTTCTATACATGAAGGTGTTTCAGGGGATATTGACATGTATTCTGGGATTTGTTATTTATTTAATACAATTATTTGGTGCTTTTTGAATAGGTTTTTTTAATTTTAAAAAATCAGTGAACAATTGCAAACTAATGAATCACTAAGCAAAAGTAAAAGAAACAATTACACAAGCATATTCAAAGATTAAATAGCAAGCTAACAGTCATTAGTTGACATGTTCCACAGTGTTACATGAGTGGTAAAGAAAGACCCGTCCCTGCCACTGCAGGGCTTTGAATCACCCAGCAATGATGCTGGACAAGAGGTCAATAGTGATGACTCATGCACAATCGCAAGTCACATTCCACTTCCATTATTCCCAACAGAAGTAGCAAGTAATGTGTGATTCTGTGCAAGTCAGCAGTACCAGTACTGCCCTCTTGTACAGCAATGTCACGTGGAAGTTTTTCACATCTGGCTTTTAGTTTGCATCTCCTCCGGAATGGAGGTGTGCATTCACATATTGGCCAAATTTACCCCAAAGCCCCTGCGAGCTACCAGGGAGCACTTCACACACCATTGGGTTTTTCATTGTGCATTAGAGCGCAGCCCAATTTATATCTTGGGTTTAAAAAATCCACATTCTGTGTCGGTTTGAGGGAGCAACTTTGAACTCGCAGTAAAGCCTCGCAGAAAACCTGAGGTAAAGCCTGCTGTCTGAGAAAGCTCCAGGTAACTTAAGAACATAAGAACAGTCCTGCTGGATCAGGCCCAAAGCCCATCTAGTCCAGCATCCTGTTTTGCACAGTGGCCCACCAGATGCCACTGGAAGCCACAGGCAGACGCTGAGGGCATGCCCTCTCTCCTGCTGTTACTCCCCTGCAACTGGTACTCAGAGGCGTCCTGCCTTTGAGACTGAAGGTGGCCTCTAGCCCTCTAACTAGCAGCCGATGATAGACCTCTCCTCCGAAGTTATCCAACCCCTCTTAATGCCATCCAGGTTTTTGGCTGTCACCACATCTTGTGGCAGAGAGTTCCACAAGCTGATTATGTGTTTTGTGAAAAAGTACTTCCGTTTGTTGGTCCTAGATTTCCTGGCAATCAGTTTCATGGGATGGCCCATGGTTCTAGTGTTATGTGAGAGGGAGAAGAATTTCCCTCTATCCACTTTCTCCAACTTGAGTCTGGCCGTGGTGCAGGAGAGTCTGTATCACCCATGTTACACTGCGGAATATGTCAGTTATTATAACAAGCACTCTAGGTGAATTAGAAGCCAGGTAAAATAAGACTCTTTTCATAGCTCATTTAAAAATTGCCGGGGGTGGGGGGCTTATACTGAATCAGACCATTGATTCATCTAGTCCCACTGTTGCCTACTCTGGCTGGCAGCAGCTCTCCAAGAACTCACAGGCAGCCCTTTTTCAGCCCTGTCCTTACCTGGAATCCTTTTGTTACTGGAGAGGCCAGAAATTGAACCTGGAACCTTCTACAGACAAAGGCTGTGTTTTTCCACTGAACGTAGTTCAGTTTTTATAAGATGTTACGTCTCCTCCCTCTTTACATAAGAACGGCCTGCTGGATCAGGCCCAAGGCCCATCTAGTCCAGCATTCTGTTTCACACAGTGGCCCACCAGATGCCTCTGGGGAGCCCACAGGCAAGAGGTATGTGCATGCCTTCTCTCCTGCTGTTGCTCCACTGCAACTGGTATTGAGAGTTGCTCTTTTCCAGTTGCTCTCAGATCAGATGTTGGGGATGTGTGGTCAGATCTCCCATCTTTTTATATTTTTTGTAAAATATAAAATAAACCATGGAAGAAACCAAATTTGGACTGGAACCATGATGCTGAGGGAGGAGTGTTTAAGCTTTCTATCCTCTAATGTTCCCAGTTAAAATGGCTCCCCCTAAAGCAACTGCTTGTTCCATAAGGGAGAAATAGATGGTTTCCCTAATACTGTGCGGGAGGATGCAATGGTAAACCCCTCCAGTATTCTACCAAAGACAACCCCAGGGCTCTGTGGTCACCAGGAGCTGACACCGACTCGATGGCACACTTTACCTTTAATGGGACAAATAGCATCCTGGAGGGATTTTCCTTGGGAAAGCAGCATGAGGGAAAGGCTTAACCTCACTCCTCACCCTCAACACCACCGTCCTGATGCAAACCGGACAGCCCTCAATGACTGCTTCTTACAAACCTTGAACGAGATGAGAGATCTGATAATGCATTTCTGGGGTCTCATATCATTTGGCACGTATATGAGTGATACCATGATGTTGACTACAATGGGCAGATCTCTCATCCCTCGACTTCCTACACGACAGTGATGTCGTCATTGTGCTCTCTGGACCCTGGACTTCTGCTCTGACTGGATTTCTGCTGAATAAGCAGTCAGTACAACTTTTTTTTTTTTAGTAGTGAAGAATCTAGCTGACTAAGTATTGACAGACAATACAAAAACTGGACTTAGAAACCTAACACTTGAAATGGGCATTGCATTCCCAGAACAAACATTATTACAGAAACTTACAAAGTACACTAGGGAAATCAACTGGAAGTTGTAAAGCTCTCGGAGTACATGGCAGCTTTGAAGATGTTGGCAGGAATGTGTCTTTTTTGAGTCATTCCTAGATCAAGTATTGTAGGAAGAGAGTTTTGTGAAGTCTTGCAATACTAAGGATCAGGTTTGCATCAGGACTGTTGTTGCGGTTGTTAAACATTTAAATTGCACTTTTGGGGGGTTGCAAAATGCTTGAAAATCCCCGGCTTAGCCCTGGAAAGATGGATTGCCCGGTGTGGGGGTGGGTGGGGAGAGGTGTTTGCCTAAAGCTACCCAGTGAGCATTTATGGCCAAAATGGAAACAGCAACCTGGGTCTCTTAAATCCAAGCTCATCTACTGCATTACACTGAGTCTTTGTAAAATAATTAATAGTAGTTTCCCCCCACCCCCCGCTTTTTGATTCCTTTTGTTTTCAGTGTTACTCAGTTCTTCACTGTTTTTCCATCGCTTTTGCAATTTTTTTTTAAAATTGGTTGATTTTATTATTTATTTATGGTCAGCTGCCTTGGGGGCCCATTAAGGGCCAAAAGGCGGGATATAAATCTGCACATAAAATTAAAATAAACAAAAACATCATGTTGGGTAATGGCAAAGAATAGCATGATGCATAGCCTAAGGGAACCATAAGGCTCTGTGCGGGGCTGCAGCAAAGCCACAAGATAAGCCCCAATGTTTTTAAAACCCAGCAGCTGCAGAATCAATGTTACCGCATTTTTCTATATTACTTCCACAGCTACCAGGTTTTAAAAGCATCAGGGCTTATCTCACTTATTTCTTATTTATTTTTCTATGTAAACCGCTCTGAACACTTTTGTTGCAAAGTGGTATATAAGTAGTAGTAGTTGTCATCGTCGTTTCTTGTGACGTCACTGCAGCCTTTTACTGAGCCTTATGGCTCCATTAGATTGTGCATCATGTTACCACTACATGTAGCACAGATAGTCTAAGTAGTAGATATCATGATAAGGTGCAATGACAGCAGACTGCAGGACTGGATCCAAGCTTCACCTGGATTACTCATTTGAGCTCAGTGCTGGTAACATAACATGTCTATTAAACAAGGTTTTACATAGCTCCCTTGCAGAGCTCTAACCCCTGCAGTAGGGTTTCTCCTAGTGCAAGGGAAGAGAGGGAGGACAAAATCCTGGATGGGAGCCAATCCCATTGCCTAGAGGCAGCAGCTGCTGTCATGTTAATGTTGCAAATGTTGAAGACAGTGTTCTTTCTAATAGGGATTCCCAGATGTTGTTGACTACAACTCCCAGAATCCCCAGCTGCAATGGCTTTTGCTTGAGGATTACTTGTAGTCAACAACATTTGGGAATCCTTGTTAGAGGGAACACTGTTTGAAGAGAGGTCCACAGATGAGCACTAGGCAAGAGGTTGGTTCAGGACAGCACCTTGTTTCACCCCCCTGCTTTGTGCATAATCAACTTTTGCACACCAACGGTGCATTTCTTACACATTTGTTGTGCATCCTTTCTTCTTTCAAGGTTGCACTTCTAATGGCAAGAATGTCACATGTGAGAAACCAAAGTAATGCATACATCACTATTGTAACTGCCATGCAGAAAGTGCTTATGTGCATGTCACACAGGTGCTTACCAGATGTGCTGCACTTAGCTATTAGCATACATATCTCTCCTCTACTTATGTCCTGAAGTCTATTTTGGATTTACTTCTCCATTTCAACTTCTTCAGCAACTCTGTACTCCCACCTTGTAGTATCCCAGTACTGCATGGTGCAATTTATACATATTTTCAAAAGTGACAAAGTATTATAAGTTTACCAAAACCATCTGATTGTCCTCTGCCTTGCAATTTTATGAGCTTTTTGATGGATTTGTTTTGATGTTTTGATATCATGCACTCCCAAAGGCAATGGGTGGGCTGCTGAAAATATCAAGCAATCCCTAAGCACTAATGTTGCAGCTGCAAAAAAAACACCATAGCCCTATTCAGACATTATGTTGAACACTCATACAATGGGTGTTTTGTGTGCACAGGTACAGATTGGTATGCAGGTACAGTCATGAATTACTCCAAGAGGTAGCAAGGGGTAGCAGGTGCTCCCCCCAAAATATTTCCAGCAAAACATATATATCCTGCTCTTCCTCCAAGGAGCCCAGAGCAGTGTACTACATACTTGAGTTTCTCTTTCACAATAACCTTGTGAAGTAGGCTAGGCTGAGAGAGAAGTGACTGGCCCAGAGTCACCCAGCTAGTATCATGGCTGAATGGGAATTTGAACTCGGGTTTCCCCGGTCCTAGTCCAGCACTCTAACCACTACACCACGCTGGTAGTTCTTGTAGTCACAGCTCTCTATTGTTTCCAGGCCTGCTGCTGACAGAAAAGGTGATTGGATCTGCACAACCAGAAAAGCAAAGTAGGAGAGTATTTTTTCACCACCTACCTTGGTTAAGAGCAGAGTACAAAAGCTGGGGTACCTTTCTCTGAGCAACATGGGTTGGAGGGATTTTTGTGGGTCCACACAACCGTGCAAACCAGGGTACAAGCCTTCCTACCCTGAACTTGGTGGTTGTGTGAATAGGCCTAGTATTTTTTAAGAGGAACCTGGCCTATTTTCTGAATAAGTTTGAAAATCTCAAGCAAGCTTCATTAATAAGGTAAATAGACTAACAGCATTAATAAAGTAAGTAAAGTGTGCCATCGAGTCAGTATCAACTCCTGGTGAGCACAGAGCCCTGTGGTTGTCTTTGGTAGAATACAGGAGGGGTTTACCATTGCCATCTCCTTTCACGATGCCTTTCAGCATCTTCCTATATCACTGCTGCCTGATATAGGTGGGAAACATACCAGCGGGGATTTGAACCAGCAACCTCTGACTTGGTAGTCAAGCCATTTCGCTGTTGTGCCATTAGGTAGCTAACAACATTAATAACCTATAAGTATTCAATGTATAGCAAAATCCATACTTCCCTAATAACAAGATTTGCCACCCCTTTGCTCCCATTTGGAGTCCTCCCTGGGTAGGACATTAAGGCTGTTCACACAAGCAGCCCTACGCAGCCTAGGGCAGCCCTATCTGGAGAGGGCTGCTCGTGTGAAGCATCAGGATCAAGGTCGATCCTGGCACTGCCTCCCTGGCTATCCTGGGATTATTACCCGGCCTTTTACATGGGTAGCCTGAGCAGAGACAGAGCCGGGCATCTAGAGTGCCAGACTCATGGGGGAATCCTTCAATGCACCACACTTGTTGTGAGGTGCGTTGTGGGATATCTGGAGGCCAGGATGCATTTTCCCAGACTCCAGAACACACAGCATGTGGCAGTGCCAGTCATGTGGGTGCGCAAGCCATGTGGCTGGAAGCGCTGTTGGATTGTCTGGAGAGAAGGTAGATGCTCCCTTGCCTTCCCACCCTCCACCCACGCCCTCCCAAGGCCAGAAAAAGGTTGTGTGAATGACCGTAATATGTTGGACACAGGTACAGCAGTACACTTCCTATCTTCCCCTGCATTTGAGGGGCCTGTACCCAGGCTCACTTTTTAAATGAATTCAAGTTGTCTCATTCACACAAAAACATGTACGGATGTACAGGCACTGTGTACTTGTACAATGTAATGCCCCTCCCTAAGCCTCATGCTGCTTGCTGGGAGGGTATTTTGTCCCATCCCATCACAGGTAGCCCCAAGAGAGCCGGCATGGGTTACTCTGTTTGGGGGCGGGGTTTTAGAGAGCCGTTTGCCGATCCCTGCCCTAGGTGCAGAACAGGCTTCCGCTGGTCCTCCTTCTGGGGGCCGAGTAGGAATTTTTGGCTCTTCATGCATTGGCTTAGTGGGAGTCTTTTTGCCTACCCCGTTTTAATTTATTATTATTAATTTTTAATCAGATTTGTTTTTATACTTTTTAGCTCAATATTTTAATCTGTCTTTTTATAATTGTGTTTTCAAATTTTATTGTGAGCCACCTTGAGATTTTCTTAATGAAAGGCAGGGTATAAATTTAACAATAAATAAAATAAAAATGAATAAAATACCCCGTTCTGCTTTTCCTAGTTCAGTTAGTTAGGTCACAGCTTGGCAGGGACAATGTGGGCTGGGCTGGGGGGGGGAGTATGAGGGATTTAACATCGGTGAGCACCCTTGGGCAGTTAAAAGGGTAGATTGGTCAATCAATCCCTTGTGGTTTTGGCGGCCCAGGGATATTGATTCACCATGATAACTACTTCAGGGCTCCACAAACCTCAGGGCTGTGCAGCTCGGCGGGGGGGGGGGGGGCAAGTGAAGCCCTAGAAGTTGTCCAGGCCCATTTGGCTTCCTTTCTGAGTCAGGGTGTGTCACCCATACTAGGTGTGGGGGAGGACAATGATGTCTGAACCCGGCCTCTGTTAGGCCCGCACTTTTCACGGGGGGGTGTGTGTCAAGCCATCCAGTTCGCTGACCTAATTTAATTTAATTTGATGAATAAAGTTGTGGCCTTTGTACCCATAATTATGTGTCTTGTGTTTCTTGGGGCTGTGGTGTGGGGACAATGCCTGAATGTTTCATGTGTCTTTGGCATTTCAGGGAGATTTCAAATAATGTGAGTCCTCTTGTCTCACATCAAATGCTGTTTTAAAATATGTAAATCAAATTTCTGCTTGGGCCAGAGCAGTAAAATAGAGAATCGAAATGGGCAGCCCTTTTATCAGTCTATTTACTTTCTTTGGTTCAGTGATTGTTATATGAAATACAGGCATGCAAATATATACTGATATAGATTAATATGAACAGTGATGTATCTGTTTGTCTTTTTTTCTGTCTGTCTGTCTTCCTTCTCTAAATAGTGTTAAGGCATTAGAAACTTAACTGCCTCCAGCCAAAAAAGAAAGGGGATGTAAGATAAACAAATATGACGTTGACAACAATGTTTGCCTACATCCACCCTCAAATAGGACATATTCTCTGCTTCTGTGCCTGTGCTGAGGGTGTTAATCCAGATAATATAATCATACTGTGACCTGGCCTTTCCTATGAATAACAATTGCTTTCAAGTAGACCCTTTCTATATTTATTTCCTGAAAAGCACACACACAAACACAAAACTTTTTTTCTGTTGGGGCTTGGGAGCTGCATCTGTCTTATTCCTTATATTTTGTCCTGCAACCTTGAAATGAGAAGCTAATTTTAATCGCAAACTTGACCTTTAATGCTGTTGAGCCTTATCTTTGCTCATACTTTCCCCCTTTAACCTTCAAAGACACAAAAGTCATCTGAAGCCCATACAGAGCGTTAAATCCTAAATATTTTCTAAGCAGTTCTGATCTCCTTGCCACATTAGAGTTGTAAATTAAGGTCTCGTATGATGCAGAAAGCAGCCTTCCCTATCACAGTTTTCTTCTCTGAATGAGGCAAGAGCTGGTCAGTAAATATATATGGTCAACCTCAGGTTTGTCTCACTGGGAGTTCACATGTATTTTTAACTCCCTTCCATTGTTAATGTATTCCTCAAATGAGATGCATCACCTTGAAGAATGGCTTTTTGCCCTCTGGGAATACGCCAAACAAGTATTTCATTCACTATGATAATCAGTTCTACCTCCAGCAAGATATGAAACCCAAATTTAATAGGCAGTAGTGATTAGGTTTTAAGACAGAGGGCCATCATTGTCCACTGTAAATAATAATAATAGCAACAAGAGAAGCAAGAACACGGGACAGTCCTGAAAAATAATACAGGTTTTGTGTCTAGAACTCATTAAGAAAAATAATGACACACTCGTCAATAGGTGCAATAAAGGGTGTGTGTTGTCAGTTTTATATTTTTATTAAGCATCCTTGGAGAATTTGAAAGATTTCCTTGGAAATATGTCCTTTCTTTTAATTTTTTTTAAGCAATTGGGTGATTTTAAAGAGAGAAAAGGGTTTTAATTATTTAAAACTTATTTCTCAAGTATTAGACAATGAGAGATACAGGCTTACAATTGTGCCTTGTGAAATTGCTGCATCGTCCAAATGATCTGTAGGGAAGTGCAATGTTTATAGCAGAAAGCAGAGAACATCACAGAATACTCTGGGAAGGAGAGAAAATTAACCCAAAACGTAAACCCTTAAATCAGCAGCTTGGGTCGTGGACAGTAAATGATACAGTGGTTCCACTTTCTTGGAACTGAGAAGCAAGAGAAAATGAAGAAGGATGCTACTGACAAGGCGAGGATGATGGGAGCAGGCTAGCATTATGAATGATATGTTAAGTGATTGGCTCAGATGGAATCATGGGATTGCTGCCTTTTACAGAGGCTGATTTTCATCTATATTGTTTGCCTTTTTCTCGGCGACGCTTAATATATGCAGGATGCGTGTGCGTGCGCACGGGCAATATATAAAACTACAGATGTATATTTACATTACACCTTATATAGCATACATATTTATATAGGCTCAGAAATCACCTTATGCCTATTAAACACCCTTACACCTTATACAGGCAGCTGATCAACATAATTTACTGGTATGTGCTATAAAGATCTATTTTATATGACTCCAGTACCCTTCCGCTTTCCATACCAAGGGGAGTAAAGATGGTTTTATTTGCTAGCTTGCTTAGTTGTCGTGATTTCCCATAGCGTTAGTGAGCCAAAAAAAAAGATGCTGTTGCTATTTAGCCAAATAAAAATGGGGTGATTTTAAAGCAAATGAATTATCATTTTTACTTAAGAATAATGCACTGTGTTACGATAGAAGGTCCTCTTACATAAGCATCATGCATTATCTGTTAGAAACTATGATGCATTACTGATTTTATTTAGCCTGCCTGCTTCTTTTGTAGATCAACAGCAAGCCAGATAAGCTGATCCTTAACGCTGATGAGATAGTTCAGAAACACATGTATACAATTAAACATAATGCCAATATTGAAGGCTAGGTTTACCTAGATTATCGTCAGCAGAAGAAAAAGAAATCCCAGTGAAAGGCATTGGCCAATGCAAAGCACCAGCCCTCAACATTTAACTCTTTCATTGGCTGTTTACCTCCTTGAGGGCACAATCCTCCTGAAAGTACTCCTGTACAAGCCTCATTTAAAAAATGGACAATGGTACAAGAACAACAGTTGTGGTCTTGCGTACTTCCCATTCATTTTAATGGAGCTCATACAAGAATAAAGCTTTGAACAAACTGCAACAATACATACAGCACAGAAGATTTGGTGCTCAATTTATGCACATATAAACCAATTTCTGTATTAAGGCTTCACAGTAGCTATCCTCCAGTTAGAAACTTCATGTGCTTCATGTGTATATTGTTTTAAAATAATTAATCTTAGGGAAAATGTTACTGTACAGCTCATTATAAATTGTTACATTTGTTGCAAAAGTGGGATTTATATGCTCAAGAAACCTGTAAACGTGACATTATGATTGCTAATAAAAAGTATGTTATATATCCAGTAAATCAGTATATGAATCAATATTTCGGATAACTATTCCAATTAGTATCCAAAAGTTTACTTTCTAGATTAGGTCACTGTGGAGCGAGCTAATTTCTTGTGGCAATGTTAGCTAGCCAATTTGGTTGTTTCGTTTCATATTTGCCTTTTGCTTGTGGGGAAATATAATGAATTCTCTTTTTTTGATGAAGAAATAAATATTGATAATTAAACTAATGAAGCAATAGGGGGAGGACATAGAACTGGCTGGACACAGAATTGACCCAGGTGCTCATTATTAGAACTTTTAATATCTTTTTGGCAGAATAAGAAAATGAACATCAGTGGCCCTAGATCATTAGCATGCCTTCTAAATAAATGATATAGTTAGATACTTGTTAGTATTAGCAGAACCTACAAATTTCATTTACCCTGATATAGCCCAGCAGGCATTTTAGAGTGAAAAGGGCGCCTGTGAATCCCCAGTATACCACTCAGATCACCCCCTGAGGGGAAGTGCAACTCACATTCAAATCAAATGTTTTCCTATCAAATGCTCTACTAATGGCTTTCCTATGAGACCCAAGCCTGTCATTCACCCACAACCTATTTAGACATGTTAAAACAGAATTTGTTGTTTATTTGTATTTCATTGAAGTGAGTTTGTTTTCTCATATTGAATTTGTATCCAAACCCTAGGTTGTCAATACCACTTAGCCAGATCTTCGGTTTGTTGTGTTTTTCTCTGCATGTAATCCACATAGGGGAAAGGGGGCTATTCATGCCCAGCAAAGTCCTTCCACAAATCTGAAAGGGGTATATTAATTAAGCGTCGGAAACAACAAGTAAAGTCACTATGAAGGAGACCTCTTCTGGTATTGCAGTGCTTCTTGATCCAGTGCTGAATTTCATAGACAGCAGCAATAAATAAATAAACAAATAAGCAAGCAAGCAAGCAGCATGGAAGCCAGGGTCCCTAAATTCTAAGAAGAAACAAATGAAGAGACTTTATTGAAAGACTTCAGACCTGGTTTCCTGTCCTCTTGCCTGCGGCCCCCGCCCCCACCCCCAATATATATACAGTGCCCTTCTACTCAGCTGTGCTATGATTTTTCTGTGAAAGCTGTTTCTTAAAACACTCTGCTAGCAATTCCAAGTTAGCAGTATCCTTGTGCTTAAGACTAATTCTGTGCATTAAACATTCCATAAAAACAAGAACTAAGTGTTATGTTTGATATGCACTTCAAACGCCTAAAAGGCCAAAGAAAGCCCTTCCTTAATTATTGAAGAAGTGTCTGTAAAGGAAACATGAGCAAATAGCATCTGTGCTTTCATCCCCTGTAACCTTTTATTGTCCTTTTCTTCAGATGGCCAAGTCAGTATATTTAATAAAGAGAGAGGCAACCATCAAAGAAGGCAGGGGTCTAATAAATGGTCCTGATTAAAGGCCCTGACAGGGTATGAACTTTGCATAAATTTTCTTATGGTGTCAGGCTAGGATACTGATTGAAACCCCATTAACATAATCACACATTTAGAAGAAATGCTGTAATGTATCAAAAACATTTTCCTTCGTGCAATAATTTTAAGGACATTAAAATGCAAATGGTAATAAGGAGCTGTGTTCTAGTGATGTCCTGAAAGCCTGATTATTCACATATTTAATATGAAATATAGGAATTCTTTTTTGAGCTAAAGCATCGATAGGATGTCAAAAGATTTAACCCATCTCTGTACTTGGAAAGACATTTTATCCTAGGCTAGCATGTTTCTTCTTGAAAAACTCAGCAAGGATGTTCTCTTTTGATGGCCGCATTAATGGTTTGGTTGTTAGTTTCCTTCTGAAAATCATGAGGGTGCCAAACAAACCAGCCAGCCCATGATTTGATTTCACCTACCATCAGAAACATCCATTGCTATATAGCACAGAAGGCAAAGCATTATGTTGTCTTGCTTTTTATTAAAATGCACGCTTAGAGTAACAGATTTACTATAGATTCACAGCAGCGATTTCTCTAATGCTAATTTTTTTAACAATAAAAAGAAACACTATCCGCTCTCACGCAAATAGCCATAATTATGTAAAGAATGACTGCTTCAGACTGATGACTTTCAATATGCTTTCGTCTAGCACACTGGTGTAAGAGGCCAGAAAGGTCAACAGTAATTCATAACTGCTATAAAACTGTGTTGCATCCCAGGGCTTCTGGAGGATGCTGACATTATCCTGCTTCTTCTTTGACTGGTTTGTATATGTAAATTTGTGATAGGAAGTGCACTGCTTGTGCCATATCACATGCAGAGCATCAATCAGCCGGTAGAATACATCAGAGTATTTTCATTATGCCTAGTTATTTACTGCATCCGAAGAAATTACCCTGGCAAGCCAAGCAGCCTTCTCTGGGTAGCATGATATGACCAACCAGGTTTCAGCTCAGGAGTCTTGTAAACATTACAGGATTAATCTCACAATCACAATCATCAATCTTTCCTAGTCCTGCCTGGGTGCAACTGCAGAGATTGGTAACCAGGCAATGTAGATTTACATTTAACCCTGAACATCAAGAACGGCATGTCAGAACTGGACACCTTGTTACAAAGAGCACATCTATTTTTTACTCCACATTTCTTGCAAAATGATGAAAAGATAATATTTTTGCACCTCAAAAATCAGGTTAATGCTTCTTTCTTTTTGATGCATGGCCAGGAAGGAAGACATATCCTGACAGAGCTACCTCGTGGAATTCCAAGCTCTTGTCCTAAAATGGTGACATATAAACAATGACTGTGCCGATCCTAGTGGAATGAATGGGAGCTGCAGAAGAGTGGCAGAGAGGGGTGTGTGTGTGTCTGTGTGTGAGAGAGAGAGAGAGAGAGAGAGAGAGAGATGAGTACAATGGCACAGGAGGGGCTAATTTGTATTACATCCACTGGTTCTGATAGGCACAAATATCGGCATGCACAATGTCTGCAGATGTGAGCAGTGTAATGTCAGAAAAGTTCACTCCCAAAGAAAGTGCAGGAGTAGATCTTATGCTCTGATGATTTCCACATCCTCAGTGCACCCCTTTAACAGAAGTTACCACTGCACCCTCCCTGGGTTAGATTCTCCATTGTTTCACTTTTCACATGAATAGAGCACTAAAGGTAATATAATCATATATACATGTACACTCACATGAACACACCATCCTCTTAGAAAGCAAACATTAAATACACCAGACTGACAACTGCTAAAATTGGTGTGGATTATGGAGAAGAACACTTGCTTGCCCCATTGCTGAAATTGAAAAGAAAGGTTTGGGCTGCACCTCTGTCCTCTGTCTAAAGAATAAGAAAAGCAGGCTTCCTTGAAAAATAAGCTGTCTGCAGAAGCATTTTATCATTTTATGTTTAACTATGTGCACTATAGAGTGTATCCAGTTGAAGCAAAGCAAAAGATAACAGGCGCTTGGTTTTGAAAGGCAGGTGAAAACAGCAATGATAATGATCATTTTTGATAGTGAAGAAACAATAAATATATAATGAGAAGAGCTCGTATAAAGGCTATATGACAGTATAATTTCAACTCCGGGGTTTTTTCCCCCCTCCTGTCCAAAAGCACTTTCTTCAGTATACTATATATCTCCATGTCTCTGTGCGTGCGCCTTCCTGTGTGTGTGTGCGCGCAACAGAAAGAGAGACACACAGAGAGAGAATTCCTTTATTTCCTGTAGGAAGTCCATATTTTTTTTAGAACTGTAGATTTATATTTACCCTGAGCAGAGATACTCAGTGCATGTGCTTGGTGACTTTTTATTACTGAATCCTCATTACAGTCTTCAGGCTCTCTGCAGTGTATGGCCCTTACCAACAATCGCGATTGGCATCGAAATATCCCAAAGAGAATAAAGAGTAACAATTAAATTACAACAATATTGTGCATGGCAGTTTCTATGGAAGTTAAGTCACTAGCACTCTCCCAGATGTTGACTCTAGAGCAGAATTGCATATTAAGAAAAGCAGACGGATGCAAATGTAGCCATCCAGCAAAACCCACAGCTAATTTACAGCTAATTTAAGCCTGTCTAAGCCAAAGGTTGTTAGCTTTGTATGTGACACACCCGAGGAGTATGTGACACACCCGAGTCCATATGCCTGCTTGGTCATGAAACCCATTAGGTGGTCTTGGGAATGTCAACGTAATCCATCTCACCAGGTTCCTACAAAAAATAATGGACACTGGAAAGCCTATTGGACACTGGGAATCTGACAGAAAGGATGAATAACAATGGAACTCCATTAGTCCAAATATTGTGGCACAACTAAAATAAGGAGGAAGGGCACAATTGGTACAAAATTATACCTGCAAGTTCAAAACCCGAGTTTCATAGTCCCTGAAAGCACATGCTGCAACTTTGCTGAAGCTAAGTGCCGAGATGGAATGCCAGCAGGGGGCCTGATGTACGCCACCTTGAGTTCCCTGGATGAAAAGCAAAATATAAATGTCATAAATAAACAAACATTGTGGAGATGAAATCTGCAGTCTCAATCCAGCTATGCACACAGCAACACCAGAACCTGTTTGGAGAGGAAACAGGATCAGCCCTCTCTACCTCTGAAGAAGTGAATAATGCTATTAGTGGTGATCAGCCTGATGTTCTTGATCATGGGTGGGATTTTGATAGCTGATTCCGTGGCTAGAACTATTCACATTTGAAAGTCTTAAGAAAATCCTATTCACATAGCCACAAAAGCAGGAGAGAACCGCATGTAGCTCTGAAAGAATTGCTCATGTGGTCTTCAGTCCTAAAGGTATCTGCACATGGAAGCCTGCTTCAGCAATATGCTTGGTAGATCAGGGTAAAAATGTTCTAGTTGGAAATCAAAAAATATAACTCATGGAGTTTCATATATCAGTCGTGTCCAATTGACTCCAACTGGGTGGCAGTGCAACTGTACACTTATTGAGCTTAGCCCTAATCATACATTATGTTGTTCATGTGCACAGGTGTCTTGTATACATTAACATGCTTTTGTGCAAATGACTGTACAACCATTCATTTTCAAAGTGAACCTGGTTACAGGCCTCCTCAAAGCAGGGCATATACTGTATATGAAGTGTACTACCATATTTACCTGAATAGAAGGCAACTCCAAATGTACGATGATGCCTTAAAAATAAAGGCTAAGTACAGGTTATACCTGTATTGACCTAAAAGAAAGTGGAATCTGAATCTAAGATAACCCTCACCCTCCATATTTAATAGGGAAAAAAGAACTGGGGAAAGATTCGGGGAAAGATGGTATTATACATAATGTGTGGATTGCTCTACATATGTACAGACCTATATGAGAGTACACTGTTCACAGATTGTATGTGTGTTGAATACAATGTATGATTAGGACATTTGAGTCTGTTCTATTGATTGTACTTAACTATGAAATTGTGCCATTGCCCTTTATCCAATGGATGGCCAATCCATACACAGATTCTTTTGAGATCCTGGGCTTGTTTCTCTGCTGAAATCAATGGAACATCCCTAGGAAATGGTGCTACTCTGAAGCACAGTGGAATTCTGCTGCCTGAAAGCCTTCTCATTGCACAGTGAGACTGCAAACAAATGCACAATTGGGACAGTGTGTTCACAGTGCTCCATCATGGTGCTTGATTCCCTTTACTGAGACTATGTCCATGTGTACATATTCCTGCTCTTCCTCCAAGGAATCCAGAGCGTTGTACTACATACTTAGGTTTCTCCTCACAACAACCCTGTGAAGTAGGTTAGGCTGAGAGAGAGTGACTGGCCCAGAGTCACCCAGCTAGTTTCATGGCTGAATGGGGATTTGAACTCAGGTCTCCCCAGTCCTAATCCGGCACTCTAGCCACTACACCACGCTGGCTCCCTAGACATATCCCCAGGGTCTGTAGACCTGCTCACACATTATGTTCAACACGCATACAATCTGTGGACAGTACACACACATTCAGATCTGTATGCATATCTATATGCACATACAGTTATTCCAAGCCTGGTCAACTTTGCCTGCCACCAACTGTTTTTGGACTACAGTTCCCATAATCCTCAGCCACAGTGGCCAATAGCCAGGGGTTATTTGAGTTGTAGACCAACATCTGCAGAAGGGCCAAAGTTGAGCAGGCCTGACTCACATGTTATATTGAACAGACATATAGCAGTGCACTTCCTATCTGTACCTCCATTTGATAGGTAGGATCTGTACCAGGGCTCACCTCTAAAACAGATGAACATATAGTCATTCGCACAAAAATATGTACACATGTGCAGACACTTGAGTGCACCTACAACATAATGTCTGAATAGGGCTTGTGTGGGGGTCGTTTCCTAATACCTATAGAGCTCATACAGGACACACTAGAGGCCCTGCATATCCACTAGAGCAGGGTTTCTTAACCTTGGGCCCCAAGATGTTGTTGGATTACAACTCCCAGAATCCTCAGATGCAGTGGCTTTTGCTTGGGGATTATGGGAGTTGTAGTCCAACAACATTTGGGGGCCCAAGGTTAAGAAACCCTGAACATAACATAAGAACAGCCCTGCTGGATCAGGCCCGAAGCCCATCTAGTCCAGTATCCTGTTTTGCACAGTGGCCCACCAGATACCGCTGGAAGCCACAGGCAGGAGTTGAGGGCATGTCCTCTCTCCTGTTGTTACTCTCCTGCAACTGGTACTCAGAGGCATCCTGACTTTGAGGCTGGAGGTGGCCTTTAGCCCTCCAACTAGTAGCTGATGATAGACCTCCATAAAGTTATCCAAACCCCTCTTATTGGCTGCCACCACATTTTGTGGCAGAGAATTCCACAAGTTGATTATGTGTTGTGTGAAAAAGTACTTCCGTTTGCTGGTCCTAAATTTCCTGGCAATCAATTGCATGGGATGACCCCTGGTTCTAGTGTTATGTGAGAGGGAGAAGAATGTCTCTGTATCCACTTTCTCCATACCATGCATGATTTTATAGACCTCTATCATGTCTCTCCACTGTCATCTTTTTTCTAAACTGAAAACCCCCAGGTGTTGTAGCCTTGCCTCATAAGGAAGGTGCTCTAGGCCCCTGATCATCTTGATTACCCTCTTCTGCACCTTTTCCAGTCCTGCACTAGAGTCATTCACCTGAGTGCAAATGTTGTTTCCTACACATTGTAACAAAAGTCAGACATGAAGGAAATGTGTGGAAGTTCCAAGACAAAGAATTATGAGGAAGCTCAGAGTCACAAGCAAGCTCTAAAGATAATGATCTAACTTGATGATAATGATCTAACTCTTCAGCTAACATGAGCCCAGATGGAAGAAAAGTATGATTTATTTTTTTGAACTCTGTTTGAAGAAAATTATTATTCTCTGATTCATTAATGTTGATATCTTGGCTCTCTTTGAATCAGCATGGTATCCTACAGAAGATGTCAAAGGGCAACTCTCAACTAGGCTCTCTGATAAAAACAATGGACTGGCCAGAATGTAACTACCACTTCATGATATTTTCAGTGGCAATTATGCTTAACTCAGAGAGTAATGAGATGCAGGCTGGTTCATTAATTTATGCAATGAGGTATGAGAATTTCAGACTAGTAGCAAAGCACATATTGTGTTCAAAATAGTATGGCCCTGGATGGAATACTTCATGAAATGCAAAGAGTGAGAATATGTATTAGGGGAGGTTATAACACAGCATTATCTCATATCTGTTACAAACAAAATGTTGTGTTACCAGTACAAATCCTTTATAAGTGTGGAAGGAGAAAGCATGCTATAACAATAGATTTAAATAACAATAGTGGGAAGCTGACTTTCAGTTTTAAGTCCCAGTTATTTCAATAGGAGAAAATTAAGCACACACCCTTTATACTCTTCTGAGACTGGTGTCTGGAACTTAAGGAGCTGCCCTATACCAATGCAGACGATTATCGAATCTAGCTCAGTATTGTCTACACTGACTGGCAGTGTACAAGCAGGAGTCTCTCCCAGCCCTACCTGGAACCTGGTACCATCTGCATGCAAGCATGCAGATGCTCTTCGACTGATCTGTGGTCCCATGCCCTAAGGAAATATCTTACAGCGCTCACATGTAGTCTCCCATCCAAATACAAACCAGGGCAGACCTTGCTTAGCAAAGGGGACAATTCATCCTACTACCACAAGACCACCTTTCCAGGGACGTAGCCACCACTTGGCGATTGGGTTCAAGGAACCTAGGCCGCTACACCTCAGGGGCTGCCCCCCTCCAGACAGGGAGGTGTTGGTTTAGCTCCCGAATGGGGCCACACGGCCCCATTCAGGAGTTAAATGGCCAGCGCTGCATTCACAGCATGGTCAGAAGCGGTTCTTCCCTGCGCAGCCCTGTTCGGGAGCCAGACCATGCCCCCCATGTCTGACATCAGATGTAGGGAGTGGGACGAGTGGGGCTGCTACCATGGCTGGACACAAGCCACCCCTGGTCTGGCTCCGCTAGTGCACCTCTCCTCCCCAATCATTCGCCTCTAATTGCTGGTTAGTTGACCTATGGCTATAGTCTTGCCTGAAGGCAATACGTGGGTGGAATCTGGGAATTGCCAGCCTTAATGGGCAATTGATGCCTCCTTAACAGAAGATTCCTCTGTCAGGGCTCTCAACTTTGGCCATCCTGCAGATGTTGGCCTACAATTCCCAAAATCCCTGGCTATTGGCCACTGTGGCTGGGGATTATGGGAGTTGTAGTTCAAAAACAGCTGAAGGGCCTAAACTGAGCAGGCCAGGTTAATCTGCCTCTGTGGGTGATTATACCCTGGCTTCGAGCAGCATCACAGCCCTAAAGTTGCTTGCTGCCCCTCTTAGTCAAACTGATAAGGCCAAGGGAGTGGCAGAGAACACTGGCCCCCTCAAGCCAAGCAGCCTTTGAAGCTGGTGATGTCCCCTGGAATAGAGAAGACCCAGCCATGACTCCATGAGATGTGGAGCCCCTAGGGGATGACTGGAACACCTCCTAAGGCCCAACCTGCATGCAAGCTGACCTAGGTGTTCCAAGATCCACACTGTACCTGCCAGTTGTGACTGGAAAACCTAGCTAACTAAGAGAAACAGTGTGAGCTAGGCAAAAAAGAACCCCCAACTAGGCCAATCCATGGAGAGCCAATGCTTAGGAAAACTTGTGAGAAATGAGCAACTTTTATTAAATCATTTTTGGAGGCTTTCAGTAGAAAACTAAAGCCCTATCCACATGTTATGTTCAGCACTTTTACAATCCATGTACGGTGTCTATAGATACATACTGTATCTTTATTCACGTGCTGCCTTGGCTGAAGATACAGCAGTATGCTTCCTGTCCAGGCATGTAGGGAGCTCGTCAGGGCCGTGGGAAGGTCCCACCAGCCAGTGTCTATTGATTACTGCACACGCATACGCATTCCCAAGCCATACCCCCAGCATCCACATTAGATGCAGGGGGCTTGGTCTGTGCCAGGACAGGGCTATTCAGCCCTGTTGCAAAGTTTCTGCTCCTCAGTCAGCAGTTCGTTGAATCACTGATTAGTAGCTCCTTTCTGTGCCTTGCAGACTGCTGACCGGGTTGGGGAAACCTTGCAATGGGGCTGAATAGCCCCTGTCCTGGCACACAGACCACACCCCCTGCATATAATGTGTGATCTCAGAAAAACTAACCTATATTGTTCGGTCCTGTTCAAACCAGACTATAAATAACGCTTTTTATGTAATTTGTTCAGATTTTTTTTACACTAATTGGGAAAATTATGGTTGGTTTTCTATCTTAGATAACATTAGAGTTTTGGATGGATTGATGAATCGGGATTTGTTGTATTTTGCTGTTTGTGTGTGGATCAGTGTTGTTTAGCATTGTAAATTTGTTTTAATAAAGAGATTTTTTTTTTAAAGGATGTGTGCACAGACATCATACACGTAGGTACAACACAGGTGTGCTATCATTCCCAGAGAAAAGATCTCCTTCCCTTTAGGCATTTCTATCTCACAGAGCTATCACAGTCTCATTCATCCTGTACCTGTCTTCACAAGCTGCACACTGCAGTCTCTTTACACTCAGCACCTTACATCAGCCCCCTCTCCTCAATGGGGGGCACCTCTTCCAGGCTCTGATGGCTTTCCACCATTCAGTGGTGGAAATCCATTTTCCTTCCACATAGAAGGAGAGCCAGAAATGGGCTGCAGAGAGCAGAGCCCAGTGGCTGTGCAGTCACCTGGGAGGAGGGGAGGACAAAGGAGCTCGCCGCCGCCTGCACAGCGGGCTTTCAGAGGTTAAAAAGGGGGCACTGTTTCTCTCCCCTCCTTGCCCACCCACCTTCCCTGCAGCCTGCTGCCACTGCTGCACCCCATCCCACTGCCAACAGCAGCACTTTTTAGGGGGCAAAAGGGGAAACTTTCCCCTTGCCCAATCGTCCCCTCCCTGCAGCTACTGCCGCAGTGACTTTTAAAAAAAATTTAAGTAAAAGGGGGCAAATTTCCTCTTGCCCCCCTCCCCACAGCGACTGCTGCCACCGCTCCTCAAATTTTACCACCGTAGGCAGATGCCTCCTCTGCGTTCATCCGCCATTGATCACCCAATGAAAATGCAGGCTCAGGGCTTGCAGCTCGGCCTTTGTTTTAATATAGACTGGCACTTTTGTGGAGTGGAACATCCCCATTACTATCCTAATTGGCTGATGAGTTTAAATAAAGTTGTGGCCCTATGCTTCCAGTTTCTCACTTGTGTCCTCATTGGTGTGGGAGCAATGTGTGTGTGTTAGATATAGATATAGATATAGATATAGATATAGATATAGATATAGATATAGATGAGGGGGGGCATAAAACCTGTACATGGGAATAAAAACTGTATATCAGAGAGAAGCTAGGCTACAACATTTCTCCATAACATCTTGACATGTAGGGAAGGTTTTTTTTAAAATATGGCAGAACATTGAAACAGACAATCTGACACCTACAGTCAGAAATAATATACTCCAGGAAGAGTTTCCCCACATGCTACTTTTGCAGCCATCAGACATGGGATATGGTGTGAGATTCACAGCTTTCAGCATAGAAGTCGTATAACCCAAGATCTTCTGCTCTCGGTACAAATACCAGACTTACCTCTTTTTCTGAAGAAGTGTTCTCCTTAAAAAATCAAAATCCAACTAAATAATGTCAATTGGAATAAATTACTTATATTGGCATTAAAAACCTGGGGAACACATGTTTACCTTTCCTCCAAAGGCTGCCAAAACTACTAAAGTGTGCTTATATTACTGCAGCAGATATGAACAGTATGCTGTTACAGCCTGCTAATATATGGTTCCTGTAAATCAGGTATTTCCTTGCTATGTAAAAAGAGAGATTAATTATAGGTTAGCCATCCTAAGGCAAGACCGTAACTACAATATTGTATGAAATTGTACATAAAATACCAAATTGACTAGCAGTATTTCCTGTTCTCTCATTTCCTTTCTTATCCTTCTCCATTTCTGTGTTTTCACACATTAATAAAGCAGATTAGAATTAACATTCAAAGAATTAACGAGTATATGTTGTTTGTCACATACATTATAATTTGCTTAAGTCCCAATCTGTATATACTGTAGTACTGAAAGCCACCAAGAGAACCAAAAGGACCAACAGAAACACTCTTCCTCCATCAATTCCCCATTGGATATCATCCATCAGGCTGACCAAGGCAGTCTCCACCTTATAGCCCACCTGAAAGCCAGTCTGAAATAGGTCTAAGTAATCAGTTTCCTCCAAGACTGTCTGGAGCTGGGAGGCCACCACCCTCTCAATTACTTTGCCCAGCCACAGAAGGTTCAAGACAGCCCTACAGTTGCTTAACTCTGAGGGAGAATCAAATGCAGGATTCTTCAGAAGTGATCTAATAATTGCCTCCTTAATACAGGAAGGCATCCTGTCTTATTACCATCTCAAAAGTATCTAGGCAAGGATCTTGGTCCTTCCAACCATGCTGTCCAGCCTTAGACATTTTTGCACCTGAGATAAAAGCTAAAATGACATATACCGGTGGGGTTCTAACATATATAGGTTATTTGTGGGGTTTCCGTTCTTACCTATAACCGTGAGTCCGGAAACCGCAAATAAAGCAAGTTTACCCCTATGCTTCTAGGGGAAGGGGAAATCAGCTAAAATTGCCCACCACATGCATAAGCACCAGTGCTGAAGTGGGAATGTATCCATTGCCCACATGTTTCTTTTTCATGCACACAGTGTTAGTCAGGATGTTGACACACAGAAACATCACTGACCCACGAAATCAACTTTAGGTTATTTCATGGTCAACCAGTGGCAGCTGGTGGTCACTGGGCTGGGATGGGCAGTGAGTAGGACAGCATGGAATACACTCTGCCCATGCTCAGAAGCACTCTTACCACTCCATCACTCACATATTATCCAGAATAAGATACAGAGTCCTCAACCTTCAGTCTATCTCTTTTGCCCACCTCGCCCACATTGCTATCCCAATCTGATGCCAGACTCACAATGGCAGACAATCTGCCTGTGCTCAAAGGCCTTCTTTCTTCCTGCTGAAAACAGGTTAAGAATTCCTGAATACTTTGTTCCCTTCATAGTTACACTTAAAAATCATCAGAAGGCTTATCTGCCTTTCACAGAAGATAAAACGGAACCCCCTTTATTTAACATTTAGAGGCAGGAAGCATCCTCCAACAAAATCAGTAGTGCTTCATCTTTGTGACAGACAGCAATACAATAGTTTTTACCCAGCACACATTGGAAACAGGGTCAGGACAGCCACTGAGGATGGGAAGGCCATCTCTTAAATTGACAAATCAGAACAAGCGTTTTGTTGCATGAGAGCTTTCATACTTAAAAAGCCTATCAAGACCTGCATAAGATAGCAATTTTAACTTCCAAGAAATATTAGCTACATGTTGAATAAGCCACTTACTGTATCAGGTTTGGTATAATATTTGTTTCTAGGAGACAGGCTGAGAAGTGTGCAAACAGTTCAGTTCGGTCGGGGGGGGAGTTGCGGACACCCCCCCCTTTTTTTTTTTACTAAAACCAATTTTTTTAATGTCACTGGTCCGTGGAGGTTCCCCCTCCCCCCCACCAGCCTCAATGCAGCCCAAACTGGCCCATTTGGCTGGCTCTTCGGCCCATTCGGGCCTTCCTCCTTGGCGCGGAGGCCATTTTAGAGGCTGCTATGCCTGTGCAATTGCCCTCGGAGAGGTCTGGCATGACCCAGGCCTATTTGACATTGAGCCAGTTTACACATCCCTAATCCCCACCATCCTGCAGCTCCTTGAACTCTGCCATCCAACCAGCCTGCCATCCCTCCTCCCACCCCCTTATCCCCTCTTTCCCCATTCCTGACCACTGAGCAAAAGCATCTGCTAGGGATATGCAAACAAGTCCAACATCAAATGTGTTTGACATCGAACCGGTTTGGTTCGACAGTTCAGAGTTGAACTGAACCACCCCTTGTTCGGACCAACTACAGACTGAACTCCCCCACCCCCCGCTGTTTGGGGGTTTTCAAGTATTTTTTAAATTTTATTTATTTATGGTACTTATCCCCTCTGTGGCGGGGGTTCTCTGAGGCCACAGGGGGGTGTCCGTGGAGGTTCCCCCTCCCCTGCTGGCCTTCTTCATGGCAAAAATTGCCCGGTTTGGGCATTCTTCAGCCATTCGGCCCTTCACACACACCCCAGGCCCTGCAGAGGCCCATTGCACATGCGCGGCAGCCTCCAAAATGGCCACCGTGAGGGGGAAACGCCTGAAAGGGTCCAGAGAATGCCTCAACTAGGTGATTTTTAGCATGAGGAAGGCCAGGGTGGAGGGAGAACCTCCACAGAACACACACCCCCACGGCCTCGGAGAAGCCCCCTGGAGGGGATAAGTACTAAAGTTTTGTTTTTGTTTTTTAAATGGCTCATGAACCACCACCCCTGAACCAAACTGAACCAGTGGGGGTTGATGGGGGGCAAAACCGAACTGGCCCAGTCCTGTTTGGGTCCTGTTTGGGTCCTGGACTTGAACCGAAGCGGGCCAGCCGATTTTATGCACACCCCTAGCATCTGCACAGAGTAGCCCCATTTCAATCTAAAAAAGCAATCCCTTCTCTCAGCAGCAGCAGCAGCAGCTGAAGAGCTTGTGGGGTGCATCATGGTGCCTAACTGCATTATGGAGAGCCTGCCTGGAGACTGCCCTTGTTGTTGGCTGCCTGGGAGAATTGCTAGGGAGCCAAGAGGGCCGAGGAAAGAAGGAAGGGGAGGAGAGGAAGCACAAGCAGAGAAAAGAGAAAATGAAAAGAGGCAGAAGATGGGAGAAAGGAGTGGGATCAGAGGAAGGGGCTGCATGATTGATCCTCCCTTCCCTGCCAGCTTGGAACCCTGGGCAGCTGACAATGAGCTCATTTGCACTTAGGCACTGTACCGCACAGCCACTTCAGCTGTTGCTACCTCTAGCAGTAGCACACTATGCCTTTCTCTGCTCCCTTCTTCTTCTCCCTCCCAACTGGAGTGCATGCACAAACTCAGCCTCTGCAGGGTGAGAGTGGCAATGCGGCTGACCACAGGAGGGGGGAAGTGCGGAAAAACAAAGTGTTCCAATTTCTTCTGGGGAGTGAATATGCAAATTGCAAAGGTCAGGATTTGGTATGACATTTACTGCATTTGTGGGCGCCGGACATGCCGCCCATCCTTGCTACGCACATTTCTTTGGAACTTGTCTTGGCAGCATACAACACATAGAGCACGAGGAAGCCCCCTCTGGGATAGCAGCAAGACTGCAGTCAAATCAAATCCAGTGAGATTTCTGAGAGAGACAGAGAAAAACAGCGAGAGGGAGAGAGGGAAGCAGAAGAACATATTGTTTGTGTCTGTTCATTGGAGGAGGAGCTGCACCCTTCCTGCTCTTACAGACCAGCCACTCATGTGGTAAACCTCGCTCTGCTCTTCACACATCCATGTTCAACATCTCCCTCTCCCCCATGACTCATGGCCAGGGACACTTGAGGTAAAAGGGCCCACAGAATCATGGAATGGTCTAGTCTAGGCCTGCTCAACTTCAGCCCTCCTGCAGATGTTGGCCTACAACCCCCATAATCCCTGGCTGTTGGTCACTATGGCTGGGAATTATGGGAGTTGTAGTCCAAAAACAGCTGGGGAGCCTAGGTTGAGGAGGCCTGGTCGAGTCCAATCCCCTTCTCAGTGCAGGACTCTGTTATAGAGCCTTGGTTTCCTAAATCTATTCAGATTTATCCCTTGAATGTTGTGAGTGTAGGTGAAGGGGAAATGTTATGGTTCTGCTATAGGCATCCACAGCTGCCACCAATCTTGTATGCTCCATGTTTATTTCTTACTTATGAGATGTATCAAGGTCACCTCAAACATAATACATTACTAGGGATCTAGTTGCCAGGCCAGTGTTGAATAAATCAACTGAGGCACATGTTTGTGTGAATCAGACTTATGTCTCTCAAAAATGATTTCTATATTATTTATTTACTCCATAATATTTAGCACAACCATGAGTATAAAAGATTGTAACACACACACACACACACACACACACCTTTGTTGATATTGCCATGTCCTAAGTGGCTCTGGGCCGGGACAAGGAAGAACATATAGTTAGAAACAAAATGCTCTTCAAACTTTGTACATTTTAAAAACAAAACAGCTCAACCACATCACATAATGATGGTGAGGAGATTGCTTTGTCTGAGCAAACATTCATGTTTCCGGTCATCAAATCATCCAGTTGCACTTTGCTAGCTTTTACTGGTCATTAGGGCATAAATATGTTTAATAAATAATGTATGTGAAGAACCTTTTGCATCTATTAAAATGCACAGCACATAATTAGCTGCACTTCATTGTTGGTATTCACTCTTCTTCTTGCATCTGTTTCTCAAGACATAGTTGAGAACTAGTCTGGATCAGATGTATAAGATCCTGACATCAGTTCAGTTTATGGGTGAATTCTTTATTTAGACTTGTGATTTCTGAGCAGTAAAAGTCAGAAGACAAGAAGGAGGAATTTGTTGTTATCATCATTTGTAATGTACTTTTATTTTTTACTACTTATACAGCATGATCAACATACATAGATAGGATCTGACCTTAGGCAAAATATATTTGGCAGAGATTGTGTTACTTGAGACAGAGTTACTCTGCAAAGTAACTTGAAGAGATTAACCTAGAAGTTCCTAATCTACTAGACTTATTATTTATTTATTTATTTATTTATTTATTTATTTATTTATTTAATTCTATTTCTATACCGCCCTTCCAAAAATGGCACAGGGCAGTTTACATAGAGAAATAATAAATAAATAAATAAATAAATAAGATGGATCCTTGTCCCCAAAGGGCTCACAATCTAAAAATAAACATGAAATAGACACCAGCAACAGTCACTGGAGGTACTGTGCTGGGTGTGGATAGGGCCAGTTACTCTCCCCCTGCTTAATCAAGAGAATCACCATGTCAAAAGGTGCCTCTTTACCAAGTTAGCAGGGGCTGCAAGACTTGCAAGACTTGATGCTTGTATTTGTACCAACAGTGATAAAAAAAAATAAAGAATTATTAGAGGGGGCTAACACAAGGCTAACACAATGAACTGGGTAACTGGCTTCTCATTCTACAAGGCAGAATCCTGCCATAGTCTACTAGTACATATTTCCAAATACAAAGTAGATGGTTTCTCCCTAATAGGGATGTGCACAAAATGCATTTTGTGTTCTGTTCCAAGCACAGAACTGAATGCAAAATGTGCAAAAGTTCAGTTAGAACAACTGGGCAAACCGGTTGTTCCAACAAAATGATCCACCAGGCCGTTCTGGCCACTATTTTGGATTCAGAAATGGCACTCAGACCAAGTCAGAACTTTCTGCCTTGTAATGGGTTGTTCCATTCCAAGCTCAGAACAGGATCTCTTTGTAAAATGTGTTCTGTTCCAAGCTTGCAATGCTCAAAATGACCCATTTCGAGGTGGAACATTCTGACCTCAGAATGTTCTGCACATTTCTACTCCTTAGTCAAGTTCTGCTACTATTAACAATTTTGGTATACACTATTTTTCAGGCTAACATGAAAGAGATGCCATACACAGAGAGCCTGCTGTCTACATTAGATACACAAGGGAAGAAACATCAGTTATTAACAACTGGGCCACAGGAATAGTGTATGGGAAGGCAGAGATTCTAAAGGAGCAGGCTGAGTGAGAAGGGGATGGTTTAGGAAAGATGTTACTGGAAGAAGTGAGTCTTAAGAAGGGAATTAAAGAAGAAGCGTTGAGTGGCTTAACAAATAGAAATGGAAGGAACTTTCTGGACCTGAGAATAAATCTGCTGGGAGGAATGAATAGGAAAAGCAGGCAAATTGGGGTAGATTGTGTGCCCTTGAAAGAGTGATGGTGTAAATGGTGTAAGGAGAGATATTAAATTTGATGCAATAGCGCATATTGCCACAGGGTTGCCACCAAAAACAGTCTTCCTAAAATATTGAATGGTTTTGCTAGCATAATAAGGAGTCATATTTCTATTCGTTCATTCATTCATTCATTCATTCATTTGATTTCTATACTGCCCTTCCAAAAATGGCTCAGGGTGGTTTACACAGAGAAATAATAAATAAATAAGATGGATCCCTGTCCCCAAAGGGCTCACAATCTAAAAATAAACATAAGGCAGACACCAGCAACAGTCACTGGAGGTACTGTGCTGGGGATGGATAGGGCCAGTTACTCTCCCTCAGCTAAGTAAAGAGAATCACCACATTAAAAAGGTGCCTCTTTGCCAAGTTAGCAGGGGTTGTCAAGAAAGGGCCAGTATCAGTACAAGGCAGGTGCTGATCACCAAGGTCCTGGGCTGACCTACTGATAACACCTACTCTGGCCCCTGGGGAAGGTTGGGTCCAGCCAACAACCAGCAGCTGACATATGAGTGTATACCCCTCCCCTTATCATGGTGACAGATATGGGTTTCTTTCATTTTCTGTGGGCTGGGGAAACTACATGTAACATATCTGACAAAAAACATGGCAGATGGCAGCCATTGTCTGTAACACTGGAGTTGTTTCTGATGGGCTGCTGAGAATGAAAGAAAACTGTGGGTCAGTCCAGATGCAACTCAGAAGCTAAGCATTCCCATTTTGTTTTTTCATCCAAATGCACCTCTGAATTCAACTTACCATTTGGCCCAACAAACCAACCTTTCTAATTGAAGTATGTAGTTGGCTTGTTTATTTTAACAACACTTCATTACACCATTGCATTGTGTCCAAACCAAACCTGGTGGAACTCGGAGGAGAGCTGGTCTTCTGGTAGGAAGCATGAATAGTCCCTTTTGCTAAGCAAGGTCCACCCTGGTTTGGATTTGAATGGGAGACTAAATGTGAGCACTGTAAGATATTACCCTTAGGGGATGGGGCTGCTCTGGGAAGAGCACATGCATGCATGCATACAGATGTGTCCTCCTTTCCCTCTAACCTAACTATTACAAGGAAGCTCTGTAATGACAAGAATCATAAGCCATAGCCCCTGACAGTCGAAACAAATCCCGCGAGATCTCACCAGTGTGTGAGATTTCGGGCCGAAATCTTGCGAGAGCTGCCTCCAGCCTTGCAAGATGATGCTGCAGTATGGCAGCAACTTTTTTGATCCCTGCCACGGCCAGTTGGACATTCCCTGGAGCGAGGGTTGTCTATGCTCTCTGCTGCCAAGTTGGAGAAGTCCAACGAAGCCCGTGTGGTGGAGGTCTGGCCCTGGGAGGTGTCTCAGCCTCCCAAGGCGCCCTGCCCTACCCCAACAAGTAACTCTGTCAACAACCATGACAGTGAGCTAGTTCAGTGAGCTAGTTTAGACTATCAGCTCACAGTCATGTGGGGCAGATTGGCAGGTATGTCTTCTCCATCTGATGCATCATCCTACTATTGCCTAGTTGCATGGGGGGTGGTTCATTCGAACCACACCTCAGTGCATTGATTAAATAATAACTTTAAGTGTTTAGGACACATTGAGGGTATTCTCACGATCACTGGAAAGCAGGCTAAGGGTGCTTAGCCCGCTTTCCAGTCATCGTGAGAACGAGTGGGCTTGCAGGCAAGCCCGGTGGATCCCTGGGCGCTAGCCCGCCAAAGTAGCCCTCTCCTTAGGTTAGTGGAGCGAGTGCTCTGCTAAGCCAGGCTTCCTGATCATGTTTTGCCATGGCACGGCTCCACACCGCGGCAACACATGAGGAGACCCTTGGCAGGGAGGCTTCAAGCAGCCTCCTGGCTCGGGGGTCTCTCCAGAACTCGCGTGGGGCATCCTGGAACTTTCGGGGGCTGTGTGGCCCCCCAATCCCCACATCCCCCACCTACTCTGTGACAGAGCCAGCAGTTGTGTGGGTGGCCAATCCGGCCCCCCAGGATGCTGCCTTGATTGTCTTCAGGCTAAGCCCGCTCTCCCCGCAGAACCCCCTCCAGCGAGTTTCACTGATCGTGAGACTCACCTCATTGATTAAATAGTCTTAAAACTGTTAGGAGGGGTGATTGGACATAACTCGCCCCCCTATTATCATCCAAACTGATCCCCAACTGTTATCCCTATATTGCAGATGAGGGCACAAGACTGTTTACAAGAGATATAGTATACAAGCATCTAAGAACAGCCCTGCTGGATCAGGCCCAAAGCCTATCTAATCCAGCATCCTGTTTCATACAGTGGCCCACCAGATGACTCTGGGGAGCCCACAGGAAAAAGGTATGTGCATGGCCTCTCTTCTGCTGTTGCTCCCTTGCAACTGCAACATTGTGCCTCTGAGGATGGAGGTGGCCTACAGCCACCAGACTAGTAGCCATTGGTAGGCCTATCCACCATGAATTTGTCTAAGCCCCTTTTAAAGCCATCCAAGCTGGTGGCCATCACAAGATCCCATGGCAAAGAATTCCATAAAGTAATTATGCGCTGTGTGAAAAAGTACTTCCTCTTGTCAGTCCTAAATTTCCTTACATTCAGTTTTATGGAGTGACCTCTGGTTCAAGTGTTGTGAGAGAGGGAGAAAAATTCATCTCTGCCCACCCTCTCCACTCCATGCATAATTTTATACATCTTGATCATGTCTCCCTTAGTTGCCTCTTTCCCAAAGTAAAGACCCCCAGATGCTCTAGTCTAGCCTCATAAGGAAGGTGTTCCAGGCCCTGATCATCTTGGTTGCCCTTTTCTGCACCTTTTTGAGTTCTACAATACCCTTCTTAAGATACGGTGACCAAAGCTGTACGCAGTACTCCAGATGTGACTGCACCATAGATTTGTATAAGAGCATTATAATATTAGCATTTTTATTTTCAATCCCCTTCCTAATAATGATTCCTAGCATGGAATTAGCCTTTTTCACAGCCGCCACACACTGAGTTGACACTTTCAATGAGCTGTCCACCATGACCCCAAGATCTCTCTCCTGGTCAGTCACCAACAGCTCAGATGCCATCAGAGTATATGTGAAGTTGGCGGTTTTTGCCCCAATGTGCATCACTTTACACTTGCTTACATTGAATCACATTTGCCATTTTGTCGCCCACTCCCCCAGAGATCTAAACTACTTATTTACAAGAAATAGCAAACTACAGTGGGCTCAAGGCTGATTTGAGCTGGGGCAATTCTAGTTCTCACACTACACCACCTTTTGGATTTAAAATGCAAGGATCGATGGAATTCTCTCTACAGCTTTTTCAGGTCTTTATCATATCTGAAAAATCTAGTCATGGTCAAAAGGCATGGTGAGTTTCCCTTTCAGCTTCTTCCCCAACCAAAATTTCAAACGCCATGGCAATTTTGAATTCAAACTCTTTACAATGCAGAGAGTCTGAGAATTTGTTTAATTTATTTATCAAATTTACATGCCGCTCCAGACTTCTGTCTCTGAGCGGAATGGAACCGACAAATCCATTCCAGCCAATCCTCTGGCTGCCAAAATTTATTCACACAATACATAGGCAGATCAAGGGTCTCTGTGCGTGATCTTTTAAGAAAAATATGCAGCCCCACCAGCTCCAGATTTAATAGGCATCACTGTGGTTTACTGAAACCTGGGATTATTTACTTTTATTGTAATTCTAATCCACAGTGCTTCCCCCTTTGTATTACTATGTAACAAAAAGGCCACTTTTAATATCTTTGGCCCAAATGGTGTCCTCTTGTCTCTTCAGGTGGCCACAGGGGAACTCAGCCTACTAAGGCCCAATATGTTTCTTGATATAAAAACAGAGCAAGAGCTTCAGGATTTGAGGACCTGCCCTGGGGGTAGGTTTGGTGACCACAAGAGACTAGAAGGGAATCTTGTAAACCACCGGGACTTCAGTAGGAGTAGCATCAGAGAAGGCCAGGACTTTGTTTTGTTTTGTTTTTTCTATACACACACACACACATCCAAGATTTCACTGAGCATTGTTCTTGTCCCTCAGGGCAGGTAGCACAGTCTCCTTTTGTCTTGATAGCATTTAATGGAGAAGAGTACTAACCTTTATCTGAAATTCCTAGGATTTGTGAGAGAACACAATCAAAAGAGAAAAACGAAAAAGGAAAATACTTTCTCAAATTACCCCAATATTTTTTTCTTAGTATGCCTGATGCGCTTCAGGAGAATCCTTCATCAGGGTTTGTTTGCAAAAGAATTTGTACATAAACATGTACAATAATAATCACCTTTTAAAATATAAAAATTCAAATTTAAATATATACAAAACCCACCATGAAATATCTTATCACAGCTACAACATACACCATGCATTTTTTGTTTTTCTTTTCTGATTGGGTGTTCTCTATGACACCAATCCATAAACAAAGATGCAGAATAAAATACTATGATGCAAAATGATGAAAGCTTTAGCTGTCTTTTATTGCTAAACCCCCCCTTTTTATAATCCTTTTGTTAAACAGCAAAAAAAACTAGTAGGGAACATTGCTTCCATTTAGAGGAGTGTGTGTGTGTGTGTGTGTGTGTGTGTTCATGCACACACACACATATACATGCACATACAAAGACACACACACAAAGAAATATATACTCACACACACACAAAATTATTACACAGTATACACATACAAATACACATACACGAGCTAATTGGTTTTGATTTATTTATTTATTTATTTATTTATTTATTTATGCTCAGTGACAAGAGATCACAGATTTCACATTAGTGGCAGTACCAAAGATTCTTGGAAGAATCTGGTTTTAAAAAATAGTCTTTAAAAAAAAACAGAAAAGGTTAAGCAAAAATAATATTCTGTCCTTTATTGGAAATGCTGTTTTTAATTGTTAGGTTTCTATTATTGTAAGCTGGTATGTTGTTAAACAAACAAATAAAAATTGATAACACAAACACAGATCAAGCTTAAGTTCGTGAATTTTACAGATTACCTAAAATGCTAGGAGTTAATTACGGACTCCTTCCCTGGCATGTCAGCTTGATTAAATTTGGAGTTCCAAGATGAATTGGCCCAAATTCATTAGTGTTCCCCGGGTGCATATGTTGGTCAAGGTCAAGCGAAGCACGCTGATTCTAGTGTTAGCGAGGGGGGAGGGAAGAGAGGGATTCTAAAGGAGGTGGACTTTTAAGAGGTCTGGGGTTGAGGCAAGAAACTTTGATACTTTTTAACTTAATAAATCTTGACAGCCTAATCATGGCTAAGCCTTTGCAGTTTTATTGGTACAGATGGCAAAGCTAGACATATTTAAAGAGATCTCTGTGGCTAGTGGCAGGAGAGCATTGAATCCAAATGTGCTGTGGGGCTGGAGGAGAAAGTGCGGGAAGGGAGGATAAAAAGCTACGCAGCATTTCCATCTCTTGACATCTCCAGCAGCCTCCGATACAAAATATGATAAGGCTCCTGCTGAGCTAATAAGCCCAACAAATGTCTGTGTCCGTGAAGTAGATGAAGTGGGATCAAGTAGTTGGGGCCTGCTGTATGAAAATAAGCCAGCACCCAGGGTATAATGGCACTGCAGAAAAGCGGCAAGGTCAGAATGATGACAGGAACACTAGATAAGCAAAGACCCCATCAGTAAAGCAGGTTTCCCGGCTGGATCCGTGCCACATAACTTATTTTTTATTTTGTTTTATTTTATTTTTTAAAAATGCTTTGGAAAATGCATTGAGTTTAGTAAATAAAAAGAACATGCGTTTTGTTCTAGGAAAAACTGCATCGACTTGCTACCCGTAACCAAACAAAGATTACATAGTACTCCCCACCACACACACCTTTTCTCTCTCTTCAGTACAATGGTCCATCAAAACAGATCTTAAATGAGAATTTGATTGAATGTTGGGAAAGCAGGGGCTCCTCACAGTGGAACGATAGCTTTGCACGAGGCCTGTTGCTACATGACGTGGCTGACTTTGAATGTCATGTGGAATAAAGCGATATATTGCTTAAGCAATTTGAAATGGGAAGGTGCGCGAATTAAAAACGCTGCCACGTTGCACCAGCAAATCACAGAACTGTCTGCTTGAAATGGCTTTTAAAGCCACCCCAAAAAAATCAGCAGTTCTTTTAAAACTCAAATAATGTGCCTAAATGTTATGCATGAACACCTGAATGCAAAATATATCAGGCAGGAGTAAATTCTGTTGAAACCCTAATATGGGCACAAGCTTGCAATCGGCACAGTCCAGAGATGTACATCACAGTATTATTACTATGATTACTATTACTACTACTACTACTACTATTGTTGTTGTTGTTGTTTTATTATAGCAGCCAATGTCTTTCACATCACAAACATGTTCTTCTCTTCCCCTTGTCCCTTCCATTTTTCCCTTTGTTGTCTCCCCTGCTCATAACACTTAGATTGCAGGGTCCTTGGGGCAGAGGCCTGCCTTATCAGCTTGTATTAATCTATCAGGTTCTATTTCTATTGACATGGCCTCCACTGTTTCACAGAAACTAGAGGCAAAGTCTGAAACCCCAGAGGCACAATCTGGTGGGGAGTGGTGGCACTGGCACACACACACACACACCCCTGTGCTTTCACATGCAAGCACATGGCTCCATATGACAAAAGCAGTGGGTGAGGCACAATTACAGGCCAAGTCAAATATATTTAATGCATAGATGTGCATTGCATTCACACTATTAGAGAATGTTGGTCCCATTTTAGATATGAGAAATACTGAAGCACAGCAATAAATAACCAGCTGGAGATTTGCTTGTTTGTTTTGTTTGTTTGTTTAAATATTATTAATAAAATAGATACAATGCAATGTAAAATATTAATAAAATCAAACAAGTTAAAAGACTAGGCTAAAACCACATTTAAAATTACAAAATTTAAAAGTTTCAAATTAAAAGTTATTAATAAAAAGATAAAAACTGAGAAATACAAAACCTACCAGATATAAGCAGCAGATAAAACATTTAAAAACCTATTTTAAAAGTTTTCATTTTGTGTGTGTTTTTTAAAACACTGAGGAAGGGAACATGGCGAAGCTCTTTGGGGAGGGCATTCCAAAGTCGAGGGGCCACAACAGAAAAAGCCCTGTCTCTAGTCCCTGCCAACCAGATCTCTGTTAGTGGCAGAGCCATGAATAAGGCTGGAGATGCGGAGCAGGGGGCACTGGCAGGTTCATATAGGTGAATGCAGTCCAATGCTGTGTGGAGCTTTCAATGTCAAAATCAGCTCCTTTAATTTAGCCCTGAAGCTTGTAGCTGTACCAGTCATAGCTGGTAAAAAAACACCTTTGCACCCTGTCACCATTTGCGCCTC
The DNA here is from genome assembly GCF_027244095.1 of Hemicordylus capensis. Classification (NCBI taxonomy): domain Eukaryota; kingdom Metazoa; phylum Chordata; class Lepidosauria; order Squamata; family Cordylidae; genus Hemicordylus; species Hemicordylus capensis. The sequence continues at coordinate 272,389,425 of NC_069660.1, forward strand.
CAAGGACAGTGTGAGGTACAGAAACATCCCCAAGCTGAGTACTTGTCTTTCAGGGGAAGTGTGATGCCATCCAAGACCAGATTTATCTCACTACTTAGATGATCAACCCAGAGGACCTCCGTCTTATCTGGATTAAGTTTCAGCTTGTTTGCCCCCATTCAGTCCAGAACAGCCTCCAAACCCCAGTTCATAGGTGTCTGCTAGTGTCTGCTGACTTAAAAGATAAGTAGAGCTGCCTGTCACCAGCATATTGATGGCACCGCAGCCCACACCCACAGATGACCTCTCCCAGAGGATTCATATAGATGTTAAACAGCATAGGGGACAGAAGATCCCTATGGTACAACAGGCCAAAGACCAAGGGGTATAGCAGGATTCTCCCAACGCCACCATTTGAGTACAACTCTCCAGGTAGGAGCAGAGCCATCGTATAAGCATGATCCCAAGTCCCAACCCAGAGAGACGACTCAGAAGGATACCATAGTCAATGGTATTCTCAGACTCCCAGGGGATGAGGTGGGCTCCTAGTCCTCCTTGAAGAGGCGTATCTAGGGTAGGGCAGGCAGGGCAAGTGCCCCGGTTGCCAATTGAAGGGGCGCCATTTTTAAAAATTAATTTTCTTTTTAAAAATGGCCGCTGGAAACAAAATGGCCACCGTGCAGGCTCAAATGGCCTCTGTGAGGCCCTAGGCCATGGCCAGGCCTCACAGAGGCCATTTGAGCATGCGTAGTGGCCATTTTGTTTTCAGCGGCCATTTCTTTTAAAGAAAATATTTTTTAATGGCCACCGCACATGCTCAAATGGTCCCTAGAGGCCAGCAGGGGGAAGGGAAACCTTTGCAGACACACACACCTCTTGGCCTTTAGGATGCCCCCCTGAAGGGGATACAGGTTAAAGAAAATTTTTAATTTAATATAATATAAGTCACTGTACACATATTCAGTTTGGCACTAGGTACATAGAATCAGGGCTTGTGAATACTGAGCTGAAGTTTATGAGCTAGGATTGTATTCATTTGCTCTTACTTTGCTTCTTGTGATAAGTGAGTTAAATGTGATATCTTAATAATATGGCTATTAATGGTGAGTTTGTCTTTGAATCAGTGTGAAATCCTTAGTATTAAGGCCCACTGGGAGTTTCTTGCTCTCTTTCTCTCATTTTAACTGTCTTTCTGGAATACTAGAATACATTCCAAGCAGTGACACAGTTTACTCTGCATATCCTTTAACTATTTTCAGAGTATCTGGGAAAAGTCAAATTCTCCATTTATTTTTAAAACTTATGTAATAGTGATGCTACAATGCATAGTAGAGAATTAGACAGGCACTTCTGTTTAGTTTTCCAAGTACACCTCCCCATAGTACCCTGTTTCCCCGAAATTACCTAGCAGTAATTTCTGATGTACCACTAATTGCCCTAGTGCATTTTGGGGGGCTAAAATTAATATAAGACACTGTCTTATTTTCGGGGAAACACGGTATTTGGGTATTTCATTAGCCCCAGCATACTGAAATTTGTAGTTTTCCAGCATTTTTGGGTCTGGCTACATCCACTGCTAAATAGTTTTTGAAATATTAAAAGATTAATGAGCTTGACTTGTATTTTTCAGCTGATATTATGGTAATGTTATCTGAAAGATGGTTGTCAGATGTTTGGACAGTGGGTGCAATATCAGTGCTTGCCCTAGGTGCTATTTTACCTAGATACGCCTCTGCCTCCTTGAACTCCAGAATGAATGGAGCACCCCCAAAAAGGTCAGCCTCAGGAACAGCCAGGGGAGGTGGTTAGGTTGTCACCTGAGTCCTCCTTCTGGCTTGCTAGATTCAGCCACTTCCCTCTCCTGGAGAGCTCCTGGCTCCCTTACTCAGAAGCAGCTCCTCATCATCAGCTGCCTTGTCTTTAAATACCCCAGTGCAACCCCGCCCCCTTCCTGACCTTGCTTCCTGTTTCCTGCCACACCCAACCTAGCTGTCTCCCTAGAGCTGTTTCCTGCAGCTCTCCCTGCCTTGCCCTCTCAACCCGACTGGGATCCAACCAGCCTGGGCCCTTCTCATCCCCACTGCCCCTTAAAGGGAATGAAAGCCTCAGAAAGCCTTCTCCAGACTCCACAGGGCCACCCAAGCGAACAGGTAACATGGCATCCTGACAGGTATCAAAAGAGATCCAGGACACTCAACAGAGTCACACTCCCTCTGTCTATCTCCTGACAGTGTACGTCATCCACCAGGTTGACCAAGGCAGTTTCCATCCTGTATCCAGGCCGGAAGCCAGACTGAAAAGATCTAAGTGATCAGATTCATCCAGAGCTGCCTGGAGCTGAGACACCACAACAATCTCCAACACCTTGCCCAAGAAGGGGAGTTTAGAAACTGGTCAGCCTTCCAAGAGCCTGTCTACCTCCTCAGGCAAAACAGTCTGAAAACCATCCAATATAAAAAGTATTTGTAACATCCAGTTCTGGTGCTGCAAAAACCTTAGCATCCAAATCAGAATGGGAGACCCCAAACCACTCAAAATAGCTCCACTGGACAACACAGAGCAGATGCGATGTTGGTGGAAAAGTAGGGTTTCTTTGCTGCCATCATCACCGTAGAATAGGCCCATGTATGGGCTCTAGCCTATGTTCGGCCATATTCATTCTGAGTTTTCCACCAACGATGCTCAAGTCGTCTACCAGCCTGCTTCACTGTCTGCAACTTACCTATATACCATGGAGTCGCTAGGACTCAGTGGGCCAGGAGAGGATGCTTATGCATGACAATGTCAATTGCCAGACCCATCTCCTGCTACCAGAGGCAGACTAGGGTATAACAGGATCGTCCACTCTGTCAGCAGGAAAATCCTCCAGAGCCATCCATTAGGATCCATAAGCCTCTGAGTTTGGATGATCAAAACTGGTCCTCTACCCCTGCAGAGGTATATTGGATCCACCCTTACTCCAATCTTCTCTTGGGGAGAATATGCAGAAGGGGAAGGAGAAGCTAAGTCTGTTAGGGCTGGTAATTTTCTAGGGTTTGATTTCTGGCTGGCTGGAAGTGTTGGTATCTTTGACAGAGGAGTAACCTGAGTGGGGGATTCATTCCAGGTGAGTGCCTCAGCTTTTGGGAGGGGTCACATTCCTGAGGAGAGTCAGTTGCTTGCCTGTCTTGAGGAATGAGGAAGCATCAAGCTTGTGTTTCTCTCTATGCACTCTGTGCACTCTACACTCTATTTCACTCTGCAATACACTCTGTATATTTCACAGAGTGTCACATGTATGACTACCTGCCTGAGGGGCTTTGCACTCAGTGCAAAGAGTTCCTGGATCTCAGGGAACAAGTTCATTCCCTTGAAGCCAACGTGGCTGACCTGGAGAAGCTCAGGGAGGCTGAGAGGCATGTGGATGAGACCTTCAGGGATGTGGTAGAGGCATCCCGCTCCCAGGTTGACAGCACTTCTGCTGTCATGGAGAATGAAGGTCTCAGGGGAGGAGGACATCGGTCTGAAGAAGAGAGAAACACTCCCTTAGCATGGACCTCTCCCTTGGGTGATGTGTCCATAGCCTCTCGCACAGAGGATACTCCTCCAGGGGGTGGAGGCCTCCTAGAAGTGGATGATTTGGTCATTAGGGGCATAGAGAGATGGGTCTGTGACCCACATGTAGACCGCACAGTGACTTGCCTGCCTGATGTGAAGGTTGTGGTTGTCACGCTGCGTCTAGGTAGGCTGTTAGGCAGTGCTGGGGAGGAGTCAGCTGTCATGGTGCACACTGGCACGAACGATGTAGGGAAATGCAGTTGGGAGGTCCTGGAAGCCAAATTTAGGCTGCTAGGTAGTATACTGAAATCCAGCATCCCCAGGGTAGTGTTCACTAAAGTGCTACCAGTTCCATGCACAGGAAAAGCAAGAATGGCGGAGCTGAGGGGTCTCAATGCATGGAGACTGGTGGAGCTGAGGGGTCTCAATGCATGGTGGTGCTGGGAGGAGGGGTTTAGATTCATTAGGCACTGGATACATTTTGGGGGAAGCAAAGCCTGTACAAAATGGACAGGCTCCACTTGAACCAAGATGGAATAAGACTGCTGGTGCTTAAAATCAAGAAGGTTGCAGAGCAGCTTTTTAAATGATGCCTGGGGGACTGCCAGCAGGAACAGGGTGGTATCTGCTTCAGCTAGTAAAATTCCCTAAAGTGTGAGTATGAACATGTTTTGGATAAACCAGAAGGGGACAGAGTGGAGACAGGAGTTGAGCAGAAGGAAACACAGGACAGCTTGCCAAATAGGTCAAATGATGGTAAGGGGGATAGCACACTCGGGATGCGCAGGCGCATTGGGGACTTCTGGCCATATCTGGCCAATGGGGGCAATGGGTGGTTAGCTGCCACTTCGATCAGCTGTCTTACTGAGGGACTAAGGTGGGGGGAAAGCAGTGAGAGGGGTAATGTCGTGAACTGATAGCCCGGCTAACCCTACAGGATTTACAACCCCATGAAAGTAAACAGAAAGCAGCAATGAAACTGGATGAAGGAAAATAAAAGGCTCACAAAGAAAACAGTAAATGAATAAAGTCCCCTGAACTGAAACTAGGTAACCGCCTCTAACAATAACTGAGTAATAAGTGGAAGGAAAAGACAAAACAAGGAATGAAACAAGCGAAGGACACAGAACAAGGAATAAAGGGAACCATGTAGGGAAGTACAGACAAGACAAACTGGAACACGGAAAAGCTATAATATGCAAAAGCACACTATAAGCTGCCAGCGAAGTTGCAAACAGCAACTCAGCCATGTAAGACTGCTGAATATATATGGTTCCACAGAACCAACAACCAATCAGGCTTCCCTGAGTTAGCAGTTTGGCTTTCTTTCTTGTGATCTCCTGCACCTGCGTGAGTCCCACTGAGCCTGTCTCTTGATACGTCATCTCAATACAAGGGAAATCCCAGGCTCTTCCTCATCAGAAACCAAGTCTGGCAGCTGTTGAGAATCTTCAGCTCCAGAGTCTGGTTTCTTTTCCAATTTTTGTTGCTGTGGCTCACTAGCAGGCGAGTCCTCCTGCTCTGATTCTTATGAAGTCTGAGCCATGACAGGTAAGTGCACCCTCCCCCACTCTTAAAGCAGCACTCCCGCCCTCTTCGAAACGCCTTGCTGTGGCTCACTAGCAGGCGAGTCCTCCTGCTCTGATTCTTATGAAGTCTGAGCCATGACAGGTAAGTGCACCCTCCCCCACTCTTAAAGCAGCACTCCCGCCCTCTTCGAAACGCCCTGCCGCGGTTCCGTGCACATCCCTATAGCACACGTCAACACCAGGTATGGGACTCGGTATATTATATTTGGTGTATTATACTCGGTGTCTATATACCAATGCCAGAAGCCTCCAAACCAACATGGGTGAGCAGGAGTACTTGGTTACTAATGAAAACATAGATATAGTGGGTGTAACAGAAATCTGGTGGAATGGTGAGAACCAATGGGACACGGATATTCTTGGATATAGACTCTATAGAAGGGACAGGGAAGGGAGGAGTGGGGGAGGAGTATATCTATCCCTTCTATATATCAAAGAAGGGATAGATTCCAATAAGCTAGAAAACCTAGGTGGACCAGAGTCCTCCACAGAATCATTATGGGTAACATTATGAAGACAGAAAGGAAATGTGTTACTAGAGACGTGCTATCGCCCTCAGGATAAAACTGCTGAGAGTGACCTGTAGTTGGAGAAACAAATAAGAGAGGCATCAAAGAGAGAGAGGGCAGTAATAATGGGTGACTTCAACTGCCCACATATAGACTGGGTAAATTCACATTCAGGTAATGAAAGAGAGGCCAAATTTCTAGATGTGCTAAATGATTGCCTTAGAATAGTTAGTCACGGAAATAACCAGAGAGATGGCGACCTTGGACTTAATCCTGAGTGGTGCCTAGGACCTGGCACAAGATGTCACAGTTGCACAACCATTGGGTAGCAGAGACCATAGTGTGATCCAATTCAGCATATATGCAAGTGGAGAATTATCAAGGAAGTCCAACATGGATGCATTGGACTTCAGAAGAGGAAACTTCTCAACAATGAGGGGACTGATAAGAAGGAAGTTGAAAGGGAAAGTCAGGAGGGTCAAATCACTCCAGAAAGCATGGAACCTATTTAAAACCACAACACTAGAAGCACAGTTGGAATATATACCAAGGAAAGGTACCGCCAAGTTCAGGAGGATGCCAGCATGGCTATCAAGTAGAGTTAGAGAAGCTATAAAAGGGTAGAAGGCTTTCTTCAGAGAACAGGAAGGAACATAAACTCTGGCAAAAGAAATGCAAGGAGACAATAAGGGATGCACAAAGAGAGTTTGAGGAGCATATAGCTAGAAGTGTCAAGGGGAATAACAAAAACATCTTTAAATATATGAGAAGTAGAAAACCTGTCAGGGAGGTGGTTGCACCTTTAGATGATGAGGGATTATTAAGGAGGATAAGGGGATTGCAGAGAAGCTGAATGAGTTCTTTGTATCTGTCTTCAGGGCGGAGAATACTGACCATATACCCTCTCCAGAATTGAGCTTTTCAGGTTTAGCAGCTGAAGAACTGGGCCAATTTGAGGTGACAAGGGAAGACTGTATTGAAAAACCAAAAATTAACAAATCACCAGGGCCAGATGGCATCCACCCAAGAGTTCTGAAGGAACTCAAATGGGAAATTGCTGATCTCCTAGCAAAAATATATAACTTGTCTCTGCAAAATATGTAACTTGTCCCTACAATCAGATTCTGTACCAGAGGACTGGAAAGTAGCCAATGTGACTCTGATTTTCAAAAAGGGATCCAAGGGGGATCCAGGAAATTACAGACTGGTCAGCTTAACATCAGTGCCTGGTAAATTGATGGAAAACATACTTAAGGACAAAATTGTTAAACATATAGAAGAAAAGGCCTTTCTGAAAGAGAACTAGCATGGCTTCTGCAAGGGAAATTCTTGCCTCACTAAACTTTTGGGATTATTTGAGAGTGTCAACAAGCATGTGGATAAAGGTGATCTGGTTGACATAGTATACTTGGACTTCAAAAGAGCTTTTGATAAAGTTCCCCACCAAAGGCTCTTGAGTAAACATAGCAGTCATGGAATAAGGGGACAGGTTCATGTGTGGAAGAGTAACTGGTTGAAGGACAGGAAACAGTGTAGGAATAAATGGACAGTTTTCACAATGGAGGTAGGTAGGAAGTGGGGTCCCTCAGGGATCTGTACTGGGACCAGTGCTCATTCAAAGTGTAGACTCAGTGTGTGGCAGCTGTAAAAAATGCAAATATTATAATGCCCTTATGCAAACCTATGGTGCAGCCACATCTGGAGTACTGCATACAGCTTTGGTCACTGTATCTTAAGATTATTGAGAGCTGGGAAAGGTGCAGAAGAGGGCAACCAAGATGATCAGAGGCCTGCAGCACCTTCTTTGTGAGGCTAGGCTGAAGCATCTGGGGCTCTTTTCCTTAGAAAAGAGGTGAGTAAGGGGAGTCATGACCGAGGTGTATAAAATTATGCATGGAGTGGAGAGGGTGGACAGAGAAAAATGTTACTCCCTCTCTCACAGCACTTGAACCAGGGGTCACTTCATGAAACTGAAGGTCAGGAAATTTAGGACTGACACGAGGAAGTTCTTTTTCACACAGTGCATAATTAATCTATGGAATTCTTTGCCATGGGATGTGGTGATGGCTACCAGCTTGAATGGCTTTAAAAAGGGCTTAGACAAGGGGGACCAGTCTGAGTTTGAGCTGAACTAGACTCAGTTCGGATCAAATCAGTTTGGCCAGGTTTGACCAGTTCAGATGCTTGTAAGGGGAAATCTGGTAAGGATTCCCCTCTACAAGCATTGGGGGCAGGGTTGAAAAAGAGTGGGCAGGGAGGCAGATAAGAGGTTATGCACCGCTGCAGCACATGGCTCCTCTGTGGAGGTGGCAGATGCAGCAGCTCGCCTAAGCCCCACCAGTGTTCCCCCCACCCTTTTTTAGTAGGCCATGCACGGAGGCCATTTGTGTCACCACACAAATGGAGGCCCAAACTGGGTCCCTGCCAGCTTGGGCTTATGGGGGGAAGCATCAGTGGAGCCTAGGGGAGCCAGTACCACCCCACCACTGCCACCAAGGAGCTACACCACAAGAGCGTGAAGGGTAACCTCCCATCTGCCCTGCCCTTTTCCCAAACAACAACAACAAAACCCCAATGCTTCTAAAGGGGAATCCTTATCAGATTCCCCTTTACAAGCATCCAAACCACTACCACCAATTCGAACAAACCGGCTCGCAGACCAGTTGGTTCCTTTTGAGTTTGGCTCTAACTTGAATTGAACCACCCTTAGCGGTTCCATGCACACCCCTAATCTTCGGCAGATCTATCAATGACAATGGTATTAAAGCCTCCTGGACTATCCATGGAGCACCATTGTCCACTGTTGACCCAAATACCAAGTCGAGTGGATGGCTTGCCACATGTGTGGGACCATAAATCAGTTAAGACAAGCCTATGATCATCATGGAGTACATGAAGTTCTGAGCTGCACCAGATAATGTGGCCTCAGAGTGGACGTCAAAGTTCCCCAACAAAATTCTCAAAGCGGTTTACATAGAAAAATAAATAATACATAAATAAGATGGTCCCCTGTCCCCAAAGGGCTCACAATCTAAAAAGAAACATAAGGTAGACATCAGCAACAGAAACTGGTGCTGGGGTTGGATAGGGCTAGTTGCTCTCCTCCTGCTAAATATAAGAGTATCACCACTTTGAAAGGTGTCTCTTTGCCCAGTTAGCAGGTTGACAGCCGGGTGGGTGGTTCAGCTACAGAATCTCAACTTTGTCTCATGATCCCAGCACAGCATGCAGACACTCGAACTGGTCAGAATGGCAGACAGTGTATCTGGTAAGAGTGTTGGTCTCCCGATGGACTAGGCCAATCCCATCTCCCTGCCCACCCTGCCTTGGCTGATGCTGCACCAGGAAACTTGCTGGGCACAGCTGGGAGAGATTTACATCTCCCTCTTCATCTAACCAGGTCTCTGTAATGCATGACAGGTCAGTGTGCTCATCCAGGATGTCCTCCTGGATGAGTCTTTGCATTTATGGACCTGGAATTCAATAGCACCAGCTTCAGGCAAGGTGCACTGCTGGGAGAGTTACTGGGGTCTCTTTGGATGGCCTCTTTTGAAATAGCCAGTGTGCTTTCCCCTCACCTGGGCACTTTCCAGATTACTCCCTACAACCATGTCAAAACACATCCACTAAGCGTGCTTCCGTACTGCCTGTGTTTCGACATTGCAGTCCCGGTGCTTTCAGCAAGGTGCAGGTCACATTTCCAATACCTTCGCTCAGATTTTATTTTTGTGTTATAGTTCTACAAGGTTACATGTGCGTCGCAAAAAAGTAGCTGTATTTTCCCATTTGAGATTCTGAGGATTGTTTTGAGTACAATCCTGCCAAGCCGAAGCATTTTACCCCTGTTGTCGTGTGTAATCTGGAAAGCGCACTAGCATGTCCGACTCCCACTGCCATATCTCCCTCTGCCAAGGACCAGTCCACGAGATAAATCAGTGAACCCATGACAAGATCCTGATTCCTGACACAGGATTCCTGCATCCCAGCAAGGAGAATGGCGTCCGCAGGAAGACTGGCGGCATATGTGATGCTGCTGCTGCTGCCCATTTTCCTGGAGGGCTATTTAACAAGGGTGGGGAGAGAAGACTACTGCCATTACTGCTTCTGGTGCACTCCCCCACCCCCTCAGAGCTCTGTTGGGATTTCAGAGGGCCCCCTTTCCTGCCAAAATTTCTCCCCCATTTCCACAGCTGGTGAAAAATGCAGTGGAAACAAGACTTGCCTATTCTTTTCCCTCTTCCAAGTTACTTTGTGCCATGTCCTCCCCAGAGCAGCCTGGGCATCCGTTCTCAGTACTGCTTCAGAACTGAGTCCTGAAATTCAGAACAGGATCTCTTCACATGCACAGAATGCCATTCCGTCATCAGCGCAGCTTCTCACCACCCCACACTTTTGAATTCAAGAGCAGATTGCCTTGGAGTAAATGATTAAAAATAAATGTAAATGAACATAGGGTAGAGAGGCTAAAGCCACCTAATGGCACAGCGGGCAAATGACTTGCCAAGTGAACAAGAGGTTGCTGGTTAGGATCCCCGCTGGAATGTTTCCCAGAATATAGGCAACACCTATATCAGGCAGCAGCAATATAGGAAGGTGCTGAAAGGCATCATTTCATACTGCGTGGGAGATGGCAATGGTAAACCCCCTCCTGTACTTTACCAAAGAAAACCACATGGCTTTTTGGTGACCAGGAGTTGACACCTACTCAAGGGCACAACTTTACCTTTACCTTTAGAGAGGCTAAACCCACAGCCCTCCACAAAAAAAATCTTCTCCTAGTTCCCCACCACTCTTCTGGCACAGTAGAAGGAGGTTCATTTTTGTTATTTTCATCTTCATGTAGCTTATTAACAACTTGACAAAATGGCTAAGGGGCTGAACCAAGCCCAAATTCATCTTGACCTTCATTCCTTGACCCCCTTCACTTTGTTTGCACTCCACCTATCTTTCCCCCAATCTCAGAGGGTGTGTGGAGAAGAGAGAACTAGCTAGTAGTGAAACAATCTAATCTGCATTTAGCAATGTGTCTTTGGGGAGAAAGTTCAGAGGGTTGTTTTTGTTTTTTTCAAAAGAGAAGTTGCCTTTAAAAGATTTGTTTTGCCACTTTATTTGCTTGCTTTAGTGAGAACTCGTAATTATGTAATAAAAAATTACAGTTTTTCCCCATCACCATATTGTAAAGAATATCAAGAATACAAACCTATGTGCAGGTTTGAATGAATGGCTGCTCTTTTATTATGCTTTTTCCTGGGCTTCAGCTTTGGATATCAAAGGAGTTGTGGGGATGGGTAAGTGAACACAGCTCTCAAAGCAGCTGGGTGCTTTCCAGATTACACACTGAAACAGGGTAAAATGCTTTGAGACGGGAAAATACTGCTATTTTTCTGCAATGGACTTGCAACGTTGTAGCACTGTAACGCAAAGATAAAATCTGAAATAAGGCATTGGAAATATGAACAGCACCTTGCTACCAGTGCAGGGACTGCGGTGTTATATCACAGGAAATATGGAAGCACACTTTGCAGATCTGTAGTGACCCAAGAGAGGAAACACCCTACTGCAAGTATGACATTATCTCAATATGCATAAATAGCCTCTGAACTCAGTGATCAAAATCCAGCTTTTACGTGTAGGTTGGAGGTCTTGATCAGCAGAGTCCTCTGCCTACAAGGCCTTCCTTTAAGGTTGCAAACTTTTGCTTTAATAAATGCTAACCTCTGGATGGCACCAGGGGCAGCATTAGGGAAGGCTAAGAGTGACGAATCTGGCAAGTCATGGCAGAGTTTAGCAGAAGCTGGTAAATAAGAGAATCTGGAAAATCTGGTTGGTCCGGAGATTGAATCAATGGACATACATCTTCATTGGGCTCCCTCCTTCTGAGGTTTACTAGATTTTCAAACCTGAAGGTGGTTACCTAAAAATGCCATTTTACCTGTAAAGTAACAACTATCCTACTTTACAGTCACTTCTGCAGAGCTTATGCACATAAAAAAGATATACATGTAGAGCTGCCTTCCTCCACTGAAGTGAATTACGACACCTGGAAACTCAGGAGGCTCTGTGTGCACACTAAGCTCAGGCATATGTGCATCTTTTGGAATCATCCTCATTGAAGCCAATAGTAATTACCATGGAATGGCTGCAATCCAGAGATGTAATGTGTATTTGATATTTCCTGTTCAGTGTATTTGATACTGCATGGTGTGTGTTTTTTAAGAAAAGACATTACCCCTCATGAAAAAGCATCACTTTCATGTGCTATGTATATGTCTTGCTTGCATGTATATGCATTCTCCTTTTATCCTGCATTTCCTTTGAGAAAGTTTGAGCAGCTTAGCGTTTCCAGTGATTTCCCTTTCAGGCACTGAAGACTGAACTGGAAAGACCTTAGGAGGGCTACATTTTCCATGTTTCCTTGCCACAATGGAAAGTTCTAAGCATGATTGATAATTTATTTTGTTTCATTTACATCCCACCTTTCTCCAACAGTACTCTAGACAGCAAACATGTGGATTCCCAAGGGACTTCCTGTCGATATACTGTACTGACCAGACCCAGACCTGCTTAGTTTCAGCAAAGTTGCCACATTGTAGGGTAATGCACACAACCTCACCAGAGAGGGCGGAAAGGCTGTGGGGAAGGCAGGAGCTTGTCTTCCTTCCCCAGCCAATGAGCAGCTGCCATCCCCCCCTCCACCGCACCACACACCCACATGAGCAGTAGTGTAGCAGAGGGAGATGCTGGGAGCAGGACCTTCCCCCTCCTGCATCCCAGAGTGCCCCAGGACACAAGCGCAGAGGCTGCTCTAGTTCTGCTCTCATCTGCCACTCTCGGTGTGGCCGCTGGGTGGGGGGGACCGGTCGGGGGGGAGCTGTTTAACCCAGCGGCAATTGCCCAGACAGTCCCCGGCCGAGGTTTAGTGAACCAAGGTTCACTTAACCTTAGCTAAGCACTGGATTTGAAAGTGGGGCTTGGCACGGGTGCAGCACTAGAAGCAACCTCACTTCTGACACTTCACACACTCAGCCTTACCCAGCCTGGGCTAACCTAGCCTGGGTTTGTCTGTGCATGTGAATACCCTTAGTATTTATTCAGACCACAGCTCAGTCCCCATGAATTATCACATCTTCACAGGAGCATCAAGGCCTTAACCCAGAGGCCTCTGCTTTCACCAGGCCTTCCTGCCCCCACCACATATCTCAACATTAACATAGGGACATGTCTGTGAATGTGTAGAGGGTGTCTCCAAGGAAAAAAAATAAAAATCTGAATACAAACTTTTTTCAGATCACAAAGCAGATCACAATAGGAGGACACTTGCTACAATTCCCAGATCAAGGATTATTGCCCAAGGATTACTACCCACTGGCAGAGAGCCCAGGAAATAGGGACTGTCCCAAGTAAATAGGGACAGTTGGAGCTTATCCAGCCCTCCTTGTCAGGATAAGTTTGGAAGCAGGACTGGCAGGACAAATTGCAGATTGCAATGGAGAACTCGGGAGTGATGACAGAGTTTCAGCAGGGCATAAACAAGTGAATAATTCAGAACTGATTTAGAAAAAGCCCAAATTAATTTATTTCTGTTGGGGCCATTTCAATTTAGGCCTGGAAGAATGCATCCGTCACTACAAGTGAGCAATCAGAATAAAGCAGAAAGACTTAGCTAGATGTTCAGTTCAAAGCATGCCACAGTGCACTTTATCCTTTGAAGGACAAGCTGTTGAATTCCAGTTCAAAAGAAGAGTTGTACATTATGGGTGGGTAAGGAAATAGTCTTACTAAAGCATATTGACCTTAGTGCCGTGTGTGTGTGTGTGTGTGTGTGTGTGTGTGTGTGTGTGTAGAAGAAGAAACAGCTGTAATGTTGTCCCCCACTTGAAAAATAGATGTGTATCGCAGTTGCAGCACATGAAATCGGTTGAATTATGCCTCCAAAAAAGGGATTTTAATAGGATGCAGTCATGATAAGTCCTATTCACAGAGTATGTCTAACGTATGCACAATCTGTGTACAGTCACTGTACACAGCGTACACATGTATGGATGTGCACACAGTGTATATGACTGTGTACACATGTACAGACGTGCACACACATACCATTGTTCATACATTATGTTGAACACACAGCCGAACATTTCCTAGCTGTACAAGTATTTGAGGGGCCTGTATCCAGGTTCTTTTTTTTTTTTTTTAATTGAACCCGTGGACAGTCATTCTCACAAGAACATGTACAGGTGAGCAGAAACCTAAATGCATGTACAGTTCAATGTCTGAATAGGGCTATAAAATGCCAGGTTTCAGGGGTGGGGGGGAGCGAAGAGAGATGGCCCTCCCTTCTCTTCTTGCCTCTGGAGCAAAGGTAAGTGAAGGGGAAGGGTCTGGGGAGCAAGCAAACAAGCAGACAGGAGGGTGGCTGAGGAGGAGGGATGTGAAGCATTTAAGGATAATTGTGGGAAGGACTGGATCCAACTCTGTCACACTCCCAATGAAATCAGTCGCATGTCAAGGTACAAAATAAACTTGGACGTGGTATTTCTGATTTGAGACAATATAGTTTGGGAGGAGAGGTGCTCTTGTAGTAAGTAAAGGTATAGTGTGCCGTCAAGTCGATTTCGACTCCTGGCACCACAGAGCCCTGTGGGATTTTTTTGGTACGATACAGGAGGGGTTTACCATTGCCTCCTCCTGCACAGTATGAGATGATGCCTTTCAGCATCTTCCTATATCGCTGCTGCCCGATATAGGTGTTTTCCCATAGTCTGGGAAACATATCAGCGGGGATTCGAACCAGCAATCTTCCGCTTGTTAGTCAAGCATTTCCCCGCTGCACCACTTAAGTTAACGTTCTTGTGGTAGCAAGCATGAATTATCCTCTTTGCTAAGCAGGGTCTGCCCTGGTTTGCATTTGAATGGGAGACTACATATGAGCGCGGTAAGATAATCCCCTCAGGGGATGGAGCCGCTCTGGGAAGAGCACGTGCATGCTTGTATGCAGAAGGTTCCAAGTCCCCTCCCTGGCATCTCCAAGACAGGGCTGAGAGAGACTCCTGCCAGCAACCTTGGAGAAGCTGCTGCCAGCCTGTGAAGACAATACTGAGCTAGATGGACCAGTGGTATAAGGCAGCTTCCAGGGGTGTAGCTAGGGGAGAGGAGGCCCGTGTTCACCCCTCTCCCTGGAGGGGAGTGGGATTTAAATGTAAGAAGGGTTACGGAGGACACTGAGAGAAGCAAGGTGCAGCCAGCCAGCCAGAAGAGGGTGGAGAACCAAGGAAGGGGGTTTATTTCCTCTTACATATTTGCTGCATTTTAAAATCATGTCAGCTGCCCCGAGTCTCTGGCACAGGGAAGAATAGAAGTTAAGATGCACAGAGAAAGGAATCTCTGCTAATGACGATGGCTTTGCACACCTTGTCGGGAAGCAGGGTCAATGAGAGCGGCAGCCTCTGGAGTTGCTCTGCGGGCCTGAAACATTTTCACAGTCCTTGCACTCTCCGACGGGTGCGAGACACTTCAAGTGAAGTGCTGCTGTGAAGAGCGCACCCAGCTCTTTCTGCATTAAATGGCAGAATTGTGTTTTGTAGCAGAGGGGAACACATATTGCAACCTTTTAGAGGACGGCACAGCAAGTACACTTCCCCCGTGCGTTAGATAGCTCTAGGAGGTATTGCATCTGCCTGAGGCACAATGCCTCTTAGAGCTCTTCACTGAGCAACAGAGCTCTCTGTGTCCCAGTACAGCCATCTGAGTATGTAACCTGCAATCTAGCTAGAAGGTGGAAGGGGGTCAGCTGCTATATTATCATGCATCTCTGCTACCCTCCCCAGGGAAGCCTTTGTATTCAGCAGTATGATTATGGAGCAGAAATGGTAAATCTCTGTAGTGATTAAAATGCTGAAAGAGAAACCATATTCACAATATTTTTTACCGGCTTTTCCAAATGATCCGTCTATAGTGCAACAAATATACAGTTGGTGTTAATCAGTTATGCAGGATCTAGAAGTCTGCTCTCAGTGTTTTAATGGCATCACATATTGCAAACTGTAATATATTGTGGCTAGGACAGTGCAGAAGATGAGGACACTTCTTTCCGCAGACAGCAAGCCATTGCCATTTGAAATGCTTTCTGGAATGTGGTTCTGTGTGTCGCAAGCACTGATTAGATAGTGTCTGTCCCAGATATAGATATAGATATAGATATAGATATAGATATAGATATAGATATAGATATGTTTGCGGTTTATTACTGTTAACCTTGGCCCAGGCCTAGATGGTGCTATGGCTACTGATGGGCAAACTTCTCCCAGTCAGGCTTGCACTTTAGGAAAATAGGGATATAGGAAGCTGCCTGGGGCATAGCTATAATTGAGTGGTAGGGTACAAAGAAACCACCCCCAGCTCCTGAGGGCCTCCAGCTCCACCCTTCCCTATGTTCTTCATTATGTCCCTCAGTCCCAGGGGCCTCCAGGGAGAGGGGTGAACACCGGCCTCCTCTCCCCTAGCTACATCTCTCCCCCTCCCTGAAACCTGGCATTTTATAGCCCTGTTCAGACATTACACTGTACATGCATTTAGGTTTCTGCTCACCTGTACATGTTCTTGTGAGAATGACTGTCCACGTATTCTTTTTTTTTTTTTAAGAACCTGGATACAAGTCCCTCAAATGCAGCATGCCGGCCTTACATGTGGCCACATTCACTGTTTCTGAAATATCAGGAGCTGTATTAAATTTTGTGTGAGATTCATATGTTGTTTTGCCTGTTATCGTTTTACTGGGAGCAAATATGTAATCTATGCACCCTTCCTTTTTTCATCATACCTTTTTATCTGGGGGGTTCCACAATCTATCTTCCTATCATATATTCACCATATGACGGGAGTCCTTTGTAGGTTTATAGTTTCAGAATTTCCCAGGCAAAAACCAGGAAAAGCTTAACAAGCAAAAATGTATGGTCAAGAAAAAAGGACAACATTTCCGAGACATAGCAGAATAAAATAAACCTAAAATGCATTACTCAGGTTGATTCAGATAATTAACCAGAACTCCAGTTCAGAGCAAGAAGATTCCACAAGCAGATGCTCCTGGCACAAGCTACAAGTTTGGTTCATTTTGTGATGTGTCTATGTCCAGTACCCAAGCTGGAATCCCCTCTGCCGCCTGACATTCGCCACCCAACTTTAAATGTCAGCTACAAATGTGGGGCGAATGTGGGGTGGTAGAGGGGAGTCCAGCTTAGGAATTGGACATTGGTGGGTTCACACATCACAAAATGAACCAAACTTGCCACTCGCATTGAGAGTACATATTTGGGGGAACCTCTGGTTCC